>NC_137921.1:42167770-42175270 GCF_963457725.1 Sprattus sprattus | reverse complement strand
CTGGTCCCTGTGGAACCTGTCCGTATTGACTTGTTTTGTTTATGGGTCTCACTAAAGGGTGTAAAACACAGTGACACTGAAAGCAGTCAGGTCAGCCAGTAGGGAAGCATCTCTCAGGGACATCTGAGCTGGTATAGGTCTGTATGGCTGCACAACACAGTGCTGAACCTATAGGGTAAAAACTCATACACACACACCTACACAAATACACACACACCTACGCATATATAAACATATCGACACTAGCACACACTCGCTGAGACCATCAGGCACAGAAGCCACAGCAGGAAACATGGACCCAATCACAGCCTGGATATGTTTTATAAGGACCCAATCACAGACCGGCTGTGTTTTATAAAGACCCAATCGCGGGCTGGCTGTGTTTTATAAGGACATAACCCTGAGCACTCAAGCCATCATTAAATTGGCGCTGAGTGGAGGCAGGTGATTGGGGACAGGAAGGAGAGCTGGTAATTTTCCATTCGATCCCTGTGATGAGTTCTCTCCCTTGGTCAAGAGGACAGTGAAGAGCTCTCTCCCCTGGTCAAGAGGACCCCCACCATGTCACGCCGTCCTATACTGTCCTGTGGCATCATGAGGCCCCTGACAGGAGCGCGAGGGGAAATGAGATTCTCCTCTGTGCTGAGCTGGTAATTACGGCATGGCTGGAGCCCAGCGGGGCCCTGTGGGAGAGCCGTAATGGCCTCCATGCCTGCATATCACAAACACCTGCCAGGCAGGGAGGAAACTAGGCTCCCTCACGTCTTTATGCTGGTCATTATTTCATCACCCAGCCGCAGCTAACGCCATGCTCCCCCTGCACACCCGGGCTCTCTCTCTCTCTCTCTCTTTTCTCTATTCTTTATTTGTCTCCTCTTTTGTTCTCCTTTTCTCTCTCTTCTCCCTCTTCCAAATTTCTCCTTCTCATCTTTCTTCTTCATCTCCTCTCTTCTGTCTCGTCTCCTCTTCCTCTGTCCTCTCCTCTTCTTTCCTATCGTTTCCTCTCCCTTTCCTTTTCCCTCTTTCCCTCCGTCCTCTCCTTCCCTCTTCTCTCCTCTCCTCTCCTCTCCTCTTCGCTCTCCCTCTCCCTCGCCAGTCCCCTTGCCTGCCAGGGGGAAGTAGCAATTCATGAAAAATGAATGAGAACATTTTGCTGTTATTAAAATGCTGAGCAGAGCTACATGGAGGGGGATGGGTGGTGGTGGGGGGGGGGGGGGGGGGGTTTGGGGATTTTACAGCACTGACGGCTTCCGGGAGTCCACTGATTGGCTGGATGGATGCATTGTTGGCTCTCAAAGTGCTGCCATTGGCTGGATGGATCCATTGGTGGCTTTCTAAGTGCTGCCATTGGATGGAATCAGCCACTGATGAATCTGAACTCTTGTTTGTCTGCAGGGATCCACTAATTGATTTGAAAGTGATGTGTTTGTTGGCTGGGGTCAGAGGAGTGGCCATGTCCCCACAGTTTGCAGTGCTGTGACCAAAGTCCAGTGTCATGTCTCTACTGGCGAGGCCATCACTCTGGTGAAGCCATCAAGTCCCCTCTTTGTTTTGTTTGTGTGGCTTCAGTTGACTTTCAGAAAAGCTGTTGCTGTAAAATTGATTTTCATGACACACAATCTGTACAGTGCGGTATCACCTCTGTCTGAGGTTGACAAGGTCTCCACTGTCTGAGGTTGATGAGGTCTCTATTGTGTGTTCGTTGCCCTTCAGCCCTGCCAAGCTCAGAAGGCCTCTGAATGAAACTCCCCAACTCCTCCGATCAGACAAAAAAGCCACTAAATGAAACTCCTCGACTCCACTGTGCAGCTGAGTAAAACATTTACACAACACTAATGTGTGGATTTCACAGTTTATAAACCTTTGTTTTGTGAGAGGTGTTCAATGGTAAGCGTGGGTTTATTTCCGACATGTGTAACCTTGAAAAGGACTTGTGTTGAGTGACGGAGGCAGAAACATATGCTAAATGTTTAACATCAGAGAGGCGCCAGCTTTGCCAATGTCCCTGGGGTGTGTGTGTGTGTGTGTGTGTGTGTGTGTGTGTGTGTGTGTGTGTGTGTGTGTGTTTGTGGGTGTGTGTGTCACAGTTAGGGAATGCTCTACCACTAATGGTACATTTTATGGCAATAAAGTAATAGAGTCCTTTAAGGAAAAAAGATACACACAGATAAAGATACACACAGCCACGAACACAAACACACACATATGCACACACATATGCACACACGCACACACACACAAACACAAACTACCTATCAGAGGTCTGAATGAGTCCTCAAATGGTATTTGAGAAGTTCATGAGGAAATAAAGTCAATAGAATTAGTCACTTGACTCTTATTTGACTAATATCATATCAAATAAATAATATTATACAGGTCAAATGTTTTTTTTTTGTGGTTCCACACGTTTGTTCTTTTTTTGTCAGGTTCTGTTCATGATAATGATAATAATAGTAATAATAATAATAATAATACATCACATTTATAAAGCGCTTCAAAGTTCTCAAAGACACTTAGAAGATAGTGCTTTCCTGCTCTTAAGAGGACATAATATCAGCCGAACCATGCTGACCTTCCTCACATGAAATGAAATAGCACAGAAATATTCAAAATGAAGAAAAAGGCAGAGAAAAAAAAAAGCATTTTAAAGAGACAAAGCGCTTCAGGTCTATCCAGAAGCTGGAAGCCAAATTGATCTTGGTGGTTTTTAAAGAGGTCTTTCATAAACAGCGTATCCACATTCCCTACCTACCCCCCCCCCCCCCCCCACACACACACATACGCTCACGCTTGAGGAGTGATGAGTGAAGGAGAAAGTTTGACATACTCACTGTAAGCATGTGGTGCACACACACACCCTCACTGTAAGAGAGCAGTGCACACACACTAACTGTAAGCGTGCAGTGCACACACACTCTATCTCTTTCTCTCTCTCTCTCTCTCTCATCCTCTCTCCCTCTTTCTCTCCCTCCCTCTTCCTCCAGTCTATCTCTCTCGCTCTCTCTTCCTCCCTCCACTTGTTTCCTCCCTCTCTCTCTCACCCTCCCTCTTCTTCCTCCCTCCCTCCCTCCCTCATTCTATCTCCCCTCTCTCTCTCTCTCTCTCTCTCTCTCTTTCTCGTGTGCTCTCTTCCTCTTTGTTCAGCTCCTCAGCTCCCTGCCTGTCCCTCACCTTGAAGGCAGAATCAGTCTGTCTTATCCATTCCTCTGCATTAAGTGCTTCCTGTTCGTCTGCCCCCGAGCTCAGAGCCACTGAATGCATCTATCTCTCTCCACACCCATCCTCTCTTCTTCACTCTATTCTCTTCGCTCCCCTCTTCTCTTCTGTCACCCTCATCTTTTCTCCACCTCCCTCCTTTCCTTCTCCTCTCATCCCCTGTCTCTCTACACCCAGCCTCTGTCATGACCGTCTCAAAAATATGAGGCCCTCTGAACTCTCTCTCTCTCCCCCTCTCTCTCTCTTTTTCTCTCCCTCTCTCCCTCCCTCTCTCTCTCCCTCTGTCTCTCTCCCTCTCTCTCCCCCTCTCTCTCCCCCTCTCTCTCTCCCTCTCTCTCCCTCTCTCTCTCCTTGTCTCTCTCTCTCCTTCTCCAACTCCCTCTCTTTCTCTCTCTCTTTCTCTCTACTGCTGCTTTCTCTGCATCAAACAGCATGGCTTTGACATACGATCCGCTCTCTGGTATAAGCCATCTTCACAGAAACATATAAATGGAAATGCATGGCTTTCAAATGTGACCTACATTTCCCATCTGAGGCAGAACTGTGTAAAGACAAGCTGTGCATGTTTTAGGGGAGAATGAATGCCCAGAATGCCCCAGAATGCCCCAGTGATGTGGCAGGTTGCTATGATGGAGAGAAGAGGGGAAGCCACCAGTGCTCTGCATCCACAGCTTAACACTGGCATTCAGTGGGCTGCACCATGTGGTGCTAAGAGAAAGAAGATCTAACACACACACACACACACACACACACACACACACACACACACACACACACACACACACACACACACACACACACACACACACACACACACACACACACACACACACCACACCCACAAACATACTAGTTTCCCCACACTTTAACAAAGGAGGGGCTCTCCAGTGGAGAGGAATCCTCTTATTATTCAGTGCCGCCTCAACCTCACTGATTCTGTGCTGGTGTAACTGCTATAGTGACCCTGTGCTGATATAGTGACTCTGTTCTGGTGTCAGTGCTGTGGTGACTGTAGTGACCCTGTGCTGGTGTTACTGCTGTAATGTCTGTAGATGTAGTGACTGAATGGTATTAGCCCTAGTGACAGGGTCTGAGTGGGGTGCTTAAGGTGTGTGTCTGTGAGTGAGTGAGTGTGTGTGTGTGTGTGTGTTTGTGTGTGTGTGTGTGTGTGTGTCTGTGTGTGTGTGTGTGTGTGTGTGTGTGTGTGAGTGTGTGTGTGTGTGTGTCTCTGTGTGTGTGTGTGTGTGTGTGTGTGTGTGTGTGTGTGTGTGTGTGTGTGTGTGTGTGTGTGTGTGTGTGTGTGTGTGCTAGTGGTGTCTGGTGATAATGCCGTAGAAGGTTTTTGAGTCATTTGTCATGTCGTGACCAACCCCACCACAAGAGCACACACACAAGCGTGCACCATGTTTTTCACCAGCGAAATGAATCATCGCGTCAGGCGTGACAGCCTACGGACACACACAGGTGTGTAAGTGCGTGTGTAGGTATGTATGTGTGTCTACTAAAGTCATACACTGCGGTGTGAATGGCGTTGTAAGTGCTGTCTTTCCACACAACACAGCTCTAAATATAGCCCAGTGTTCTGAGTGAGACTGTGTGTGTGTGTGTGTGTGTGTGTGTGTGTGTGCTGCTGTCCTCTGGCGTTAGTGTCAGCCATTTTTGCTGTAACAGAGAGAGCTCCACCCACCTGACTCTCTCAGGAACAGACCCCTGCCTGGAACCCCCGCCAGAGAGGACAGGTGCTCCCTCTCTCTCTCTCTCTCTCTCTCTCTCTCTCTCTCATCTCTCTCTTTTTTTTTCTCTCCAGTCCTCTCTCTCACCCCCGCCATCACTATCTCTCGCTCTCTCTGCTCTTCTCGCTCTCCCTCTCTGTTTTTCTCACTCACTCTCTCTCTGTTCCTCTTTCTCTCTCTCTCTCTCTCTCTCGCTTTATCTCTCTCACTTTTTTCTCTCCAATCCTCTCTCTCACCCCCGCCCTCACTATCTCTCGCTCTCTCTGCTCCTCTCGGTCTCCCTCTCTGTTTCTCTCACTCCCTCTCTCTCTCTGTTCCTCTCTGTTCCTCTCTCTCTCTCCGCTCCTCACGCTCACTTTCTTCATTCCTCTCTTTCAGTCTCAATCACTCATCAATCATTCTCTTTTTTCTCTCTTACCATTTCCATCTGCCTCCTTCCTCTCATGGCCTGTCTCTTCTGTGTTTCAGGCTCTGATGTTAAACACATGATATATTAGAGCAGGGGTGCCCAAATTCTTTCTTGTCAGGGGCCAAATATTAATCGGAGTGGAGGGCCGCGGGCCAAAACCAGAGTTTCATGTTAGGTCATGTCCCATTATATTGAAATGTATTGCATATGTGTACCCAATTAACATTACCTTTAATGTACATACCTGCAAACTCAGAAGGGCTAAAAAAAAGGTGACAAACCAAGCCCTGCCTGTAGGGTGGTCTGGGGGAATCCCCCCCAGATTTTTTTGTTATTTTAACATGTAAATTAAGCATTCTGGTATACTCCAAGACGAAAATAATGGGGAAAGATAACATTTGCTTCAGGTAAAAAAAGAAACATTTATTAACATATCATACTAATTTTATGTAATCTATTAGTATACACAGGGAAGATAGGTAGGGGACTTCTATAATGGCCAATCAACTAACAGCAAGTTAAAGGCTAATAAACATGATTGCAGGCAACAAGAGTGACTGCTGATGTTTCGATGGAAATACTCCCATTATTTTCTACTTGTATCCGTCAAAAGAGAAAGATATAACAGTTACGTGTAAGCTGTGCCGTGGAAACAAGCGCCGTGACAGCACTTGACTCCAAAGGCTACCTCCACAAACATTTGTTAAGCTAACACGAGCAGGTGAAACTTGTAGCAAGAGAGCGTCATGCCTTGACCTCAACTGAAGGACAGACTGCCCCAACTCAGATAGAGAGAGAGAGAGAGAGCTTGCACATTGACTACTGGTTGATTTCATATTTCATATCAACATTCTTTACACAAACATAAGTAAGGTACTTACAGTTGGCAGTAAACTCGTGTTGACATGTGTGAATTTGAACTCATGAATATGAACTTGTTCTACCTTTTCCCATTATAGGCCTACATGTAAGTTGAGAAGACTATAACATCAGCTAGATAACTAGCTATCATTTCATGCAAACGGAGCTCTTCCATTTAAATCGTTTAAGGTTAAGGTAAAAGCTAGCTAGTTAGCTAGCATAGCAACAAGATAACCATAGATATGGATCTGTATTGACAAAAGGTCAATAGCGCCCCCCTTGACCCATCTGAAACAATGTTAAAACTGTGGCCAAGCAGTGAACTGCAACCAGTCTTAGTTAAATATGACGTTGAAACAGAGACCCTGTTAAAAATGGGTTAAAATGCTGTCTAACGAATGACGTTCTAACTATAATTCTGACCGGAGCGCGGGCCAAAATAAATCCAGCGCGTGCCACATTTGGCCCGCGGGCCCCAAATTGGGCAGCCCTGTATTAGAGGGTGACTTTACATTAAGCGAAACATGGTTAACCTTTCTATGCAGCAGATAATTACAGGAGTGAATGTATAAATGTATAACTTCTCCAAACTCTGTCCATGGCTCAGTCCTCTCCTCTTCTCCCTTCTGTTCACTTTAGATCCTCCTCCCTCTCCTCTCCTCTCCTCTTCCTCCCTCCATCCTCTCCTCTCCTTTCCAGTCTTTATCTCTTCTCACCCCGTACTTCCATGAATGGGAAAAAAGCCACAGACCTTTGGACTGGCTTGGTTGTCTGGAGCAATTAGCACAGGTAAAGTCTTTTCACATAGCCTGACTAATCTTCCTCTCACTGCGATGCAAGCAAGGAGAAATGGCCACTTAAATGCTGAGTCATACTTGGAAAAATGTAGCCACTTAAATACTGAGTCACGCTAGACAACAACACCTCCGAAAGGAGGCTGTGCCCTCCTCCCAGAATGCAATGCAAGGCCTCCTATTTCTTAGATTGTTCTGCGGAAAGCGAGTTTGTCGTCCTTGGAATAACTTAAGTTTGCTTGTCTTTCCACATTCTGTCCCAATGTTTGATGCTTGAAACAAACAGGAACAGTATGAGCTGTGTCCTGATGCGCAGCGGTAATTTGAGTTTTATAGTTTTATGCAAACTTCATCATGTTTGCTCCACACAGAAAACAAATCAGCTTGTCTTAGCAGAAAGCAGCAAGCAACAGAGTGTGTGTGTGTGTGTGTGTATATCTGTGTGTGTGTGTGTGTGTGTGTGTGTTAGTGTGTGTAGCAACAGCCA
>NC_137921.1:42155270-42162770 GCF_963457725.1 Sprattus sprattus | reverse complement strand
GCCTGGTCTAAGGACCTCGAAGCAGCAGCAGCTCTGGTCGGTTGACCGTGAAGAGAAAACGAGTCAAATGCATGGAAGTCTGGAGGAGGAGTCGTAAGGAGCCAAAACAGGAATTGATAAATGCCATTCTAAATGGATGTTTGGGAGGAGCCTAATTTATTCCCAGCCTACCTAATTAAGCTGTAGCACTTGTTTCAGCACTTGTTCTCAAAGGTATTTGTGCATGCGGCATGTACTTCATCATCAAATGAAGCAAAACAGACTAGCTCAGGAAAGGGCTTTCAGTGTTTATTTTTAACATTGATTCATGATTATATTTCGTATCGCTCCTGAACGGCGTCTAGCACAGATCCACTATTTGTATCAGATCGGTCACTCAGACATGGTTTCAAGCCCAACTCAAATCTCTACTAACTCAGACAGGGATCCCTGCAGACCGTTACTCTACCCAGTTAGAAGACCTTAGACAAGCTCAGCACACGCTCCCCTGCTAATCCACGTGTGGGCAGTCCTAGCCAAGGTCTTCCATTTCCTTGCATTCTTCCACTCAGACACCCCCTTGACTCTAACCCTGTGCAGATGACTGCTGTGCGTTCCCGGCAGAGCATTTCAGGAACCTGGCTAAAGACCTTGCCAAACATGCTTTCTGCTCGCTTATCCATTAGGAGCATGAACTCATGAAAGGCTAATATAGAGCTGTGGTAAGCATGTCTGTCTGTTTGTGTGTGTGTGTGTGTGTGTGTGTGTGTCTGTGCATGTGTGTATGTATTTATGTACATATACAGCCGCGGAAAAAATTAAGAGACCACTTCAAAATTATCAGTTTCTCTGGTTTTACTATTTATTGGTATGTGTTAAAGTAAAATGTACATTTTTGTTTTATTCTATAACCTACTGGCAACATTCCTACCAAATTTCAAATAAAAATATTGTCATTTAGATCATTTATTTGCAGAAAAATGACAATTGGTCAAAATAGCAAAAAAGATACAGTGTCTTCAGATCTCGAATAATGCAAAGAAAACAAGCTCATATTCATTTTTAAACTACACAACACTAATGCTTACACTTAGGAAGAGTTCAGAAATCAATATTTGGTGGAATAACCTTGATTTGAAATCACAACTTTCATGTGTCTTGGCATGCTCTCCACCAGTCTTTCACATTGCCGTTGGGTGACTTTATGCTACTCCTGGCGCAAGAATTCAAGCAGCTCGGCTTCTTTTCATGGCTTGTGACCATCCATCTTCCTCTTGATCACATTTCAGAGGTTTTTTATGGGATTCAGGTCTCGAAATTGGGCTGGCCATGACAGGGTCCTGATCTGGTGGTACTCCATCCACACCTTTACTGGCCTGGCTGTGTGGCATGGAGCATTGCCCTGCTGGAAAAAACACTTCTCAGAGTTGGGGAACATTGTCAGAGCTAAAGGAAGCAAGTTTTTCTTCCGGGACAACGTTGTACTTTGCCTGGCTGAGGTTTGTAAGAGACCATAAGGATTGAAAAAAGCGGACTGGAGGGTCTTCTAGTTCGTCTTCTCTGATGAGTCCAATTTTCAGCTTTGCCCAACACATGGTCGTCTGATTGTTAGACGGAGACCTGGAGAGGCCTACAAGCCAGAGAGTCTTGCACCTACTGTGAAATCGGACTCATCAGAGAAGACGAACTTAGAAGAACCTCCTGTCCGCTTTTTCAATCCTTATGGTCTTTTACAAACCTCAGCCAGGCAAAGTACAACGTTGTCCCAAAAGAAAAACTTGCTTCCTTTTGCTCTGACAATGTTCCCCAACTCTGAGAAGTGTTTTTTCCAGCAGGGCAATGCTCCATGCCACACAGCCAGGCCAGTAAAGGTGTGGATGGAGTACCACCAGATCAGGACCCTGTCATGGCCAGCCCAATTTCGAGACCTGAATCCCATAAAAAACCTCTGAAATGTGATCAAGAGGAAGATGGATGGTCACAAGCCATGAAAAGAAGCCGAGCTGCTTGAATTCTTGCGCCAGGAGTAGCATAAAGTCACCCAACGGCAATGTGAAAGACTGGTGGAGAGCATGCCAAGACAAATGAAAGTTGTGATTTTAAATCAAGGTTATTCCACCAAATATTGATTTCTGAACTCTTCCTAAGTGTAAGCATTAGTATTGTGTAGTTTAAAAATGAATATGAGCTTGTTTTCTTTGCATTATTCGAGATCTGAAGACACTGCATCATTTTTGCTATTTTGACCAATTGTCATTTTTCTGCAAATAAATTATCTAAATGACAATATTTTTATTTGAAATTTGGTAGGAATGTTGCCAGTAGGTTATAGAATAAAACTAAAATGTACATTTTACTTTAACACATACCAATAAATAGTAAAACCAGAGAAACTGATAATTTTGAAGTGGTCTCTTAATTTTTTCCGCGGCTGTATATATATACAGTATATATATATATATATATATACGTATATATATATATATATATACAGTATATCTATATAAATAATATATGTGTGTCTGTATGTGTGTGTAAGGGAATAGAATATAGAATATAATTAACACAAGCGAACACTCAGCCGCTGTGGCTGGCTCCGGCACATCTGGTGGCATTCCCAGGATGCACTGCAAAGATGAAATCAGTGAGATGACTGTCATCTCTGTTAGGCAGGTAAACGGAGAGAAAGAGACACAAACACACTGAAATGCTCCAGAGGGGAACTGTGAAAGCGAGCTTCACCTAGAAACACGTGTGTGTGTGTGTGTGTGTGTGTGTGTGTGTGTGTTTGTGTGTTTGTGTGTGTGTGTGTGTGTGTGTGTGTCAGTGCATGTGTGTCTCAGTGATGTGTGTGTGTGTGTGTGTGTCAGTGCATGTGGGTTTGAGAGTGTGTATTGCTGTGTGTGTGAGTGTGTGCGTGTCCACACACACAAAAGAAGATGTGGTGGTTAATGTGATAAAAGAAGAACACTGAAACACCTTTGCTCAGCCGGGTGAGCTGCAGCTGTGAAAGGAAAATAACCCGACACCTGAGTGGCCTCTGGCTCTGATCCGCACCACAGTGGCCTCCTCACGCCCAGACCTGCTCTGAACGCCCGTGTGTGAACGGCGTCTGGACCCGTCAGCGGCTGTGTTATGACACACCTGTCTGCATGTGCTGTCCCTGCTTCACTTCAGCAGTGAGACTGTTCTCTGACAGGGGAGGCGGAAAGAGATGAGACGACATGCTGCCTAGAACCCAGACTGCTAAATTTTAGTTTAAGCCCAGTGACGGCTCTTCAGGCAATGATCTGGGAGTTTTCAGGTGAAATTGAGCAACAGCATGTAGACAGATCTTCACACGCACACACACACACACGGGTGTCAGTGAGTTCACAAATCTTCACACACACACACACACACACACACACACACAGACACAGACGGGTGTCAGCAAATGAACAGATCCTCACACACAGGCGTCTGCAGGATAAGCGGTGACAGATACACTCAGAGGCCTCTCTGTTGGTGGCGGTGTGTGACACGGAGCCAGGGTGTGTGTGTGTCACGGAACAGAAGCATACGCGAGGATTAGCAGGGTTCCGAGGCCCCGGGTCTCCACGGAGACACGAGGCAGGGGCGGCCACAGATGACACACTCCCCCGGGCAGGATTAAGGATGCGGAGCACAGCCGACACTAAGGGCAGCTCTCTATCACACACACACACACACACAGACACACACACACACACGCATACCAAAAAAAAGCAAACACACACACACACACACACACACCATGTGCACTGGCTTCTCCCAGATCTCTACGTGTAACCCACTCCAAGATGTCATGAACAGTAATCGCTGCTCAAACCCATGGAGAGGAGGTTGTAAAGCCCATATGTGGCTCAATGATCCCACTCACTGTATGGGCCATAAGCAGCACACAGATCCAGTCTGGGAATATACTCACTGGGTCTGACTGCATGTCATCCTCTCTGACAGAATCCATTGGCTTAACCCTGACCTCTACTCAGGGTTACCCACCGTTGCCCATCACAGCCGTTTAGCTCTCACACAGATGCATTCTGGGTAGGGTTTAAGCCATTAGCGTCTCTGACGGCTTGCGTTCCTCCTGCCATAAGTTATTCTTTTCTCCTGACTAACTTAAGTTCTCACACAGAGTACATACTGTAATTGCTCGCCCACTCTCCTGGCATATAAATACTCGTCTCCCTCGTCGGCGGCGGTGGATGCTCGGAGAGATGAATCACAGCGGCGGGGGCGGAGGGGGCGGGGAGGGATGTGAACAGATGTTCCGGTAACTCCTGTGTCACACTCGGAGCCAGACCTCCGTGTTTCAGGAGCTCACTGCTCAGGAGCCTGGGGAGCACTGCTCATCTCACCTCCGTGGGGATGAACAGACAGACACATAGAGAGAGACAGAGAGGAGAGAGAGAGGGAGAGAGGAAGGAGGAGGAGGAGGAGGAGGATAGAAAAAGAAAAGAGGAGGAGGAGGATAGAAAAAAAAGAAAGAGGAGGATAGAGAGAGAAAGAAGGAAGACATGATGGGAAAGCATGATGAATAAGCAGAAACAAGAGAGAAAGAAAGAAAGAAAGAGAGAAATAATTAAAAATGTAGAGACTGGAAAGTAAAAGAGAGCAATGTAGAGAAACAGAAAAGTGAGTGATGTAGAGAGACAGAAAAATAAAAGATAGAGATCAAACTGGATGTCAGAAGAAATCGATACAATAGATGAATTAGAGACAGTCAGCGATCAAGACACATGGAGAAGAACAAAGAGTGAGAAAGACAGATAGAGATGAAGAGAGACAAAAGGAAAGATAGAGAGAGAGAGAAAGACAGATAGAGATTAAGAGACACAGAAGAATAGAGAGATGGAAAAGATGGACGAGGGGAGAGGGGCAGCAGGATGGAGGAGTGTGTGTCCTGGGTGTCGTAGAGCTGAGCAGCAGCTGGGCTATCCTAACAGCTGCTCTCATCCTCACTGCCAACCTCTCCAGCTGTGGCCATACTGAAGCTACTGAGACCTACATCTACTGCTGCTACTGACACATGTGGTCAGAGACACAGATACCACCCCTCCCCCCCCCCGCCGTCTCTACTGCTGCTACTGACACATACAGTCAGACACACAGATACCCCCCCCCCCTGTCTCTACTGCTGCTACTGACACATACAGTCATAGACACAAATACCCCCCCTGTCTCTACTGCTGCTACTGACACATACAGTCAGAGACACAGATACCCCCCCCCTGTCTCTACTGTTGCTACTGACACACACAGTCAGAGACACAGATACCCCCCCTGTCTCTACTGCTGCTACTGATACATACAGTCAGAGACACAGATACCCCCCCTGTCTCTACTGCTGCTACTGATACATACAGTCAGAGACACAGATACCCCCCCTGTCTCTACTGCTGCTACTGACACATCTGCTACAGCAGAGGGAGATCTACTGAGTCAGGTTGCACTGTCTCTATCAGTGCTTGCATCTAGGTACATGGATCACTGTCTCTCCTCCTCCACCCCCAGTCCTCTCCTCCACCTCCAGTCCTCTCCTCCACCCCCAGTCCTCTCCTCCACCTCCAGTCCTCTCCTCCACCTCTCTCCACCTCCAGTCCTCTCCTCCACCTCTCACCACCTCCATTCCTCTCCTCCACCTCCAGTCCTCTTCTCCACCTCTCACCGCCTCCATTCCTCTCCTCCACCTCCAGTCCTCTCCTCCACCTCTCTCCACCTCCAGTCCTCTCCTCCACCTCCAGTCCTCTCCTCCACCTCTCTCCACCTCCAGTCCTCTCCTCCACCTCTCACCGCCTACATTCCTCTCCTCCACCTCCAGTCCTCTCCTCCACCTCTCTCCACCTCCAGTCCTCTCCTCCAGTCCTCTCCTCCACCTCTCACCGCCTCCATTCCTCTCCTCCACCTCCATTCCTCTCCTCCACCTCTCTCCGCCTCCAGTCCTCTCCTCCACCTCCCTCCACCCCCAGTCCTCTCCTACTGCCCCCAGCCTCCCTCGTCCTCCTGTCTGTGTCATCTGTCCTGACTGATGTTGCCGTTTTGTGTGTGTGGAGGCCGGGTGACCATCTCTGTGTTCCTGATGCTCAATCAGTCAGCTCGTCTCTGAGGGCATCAGTGTGTTCATGGACATGGTCCGCCATAACACCCCCCCCCCCCCCCATGAAACACACATACACACACACACACACACACAGAGACCATGTACTCAGTTTCAAAGAAAGAGAGGGAGACAGAGATAGACAGAGGGAGAGGGAGAAAGAGAGAGATGGAGCCAGATGGAAAAAGGAGAACGAGTTTGAGAGAGAGACAGACAGACAGACAGACAGACAGAGAGAGGGGGGGGGGGATCAGTAGGGTGCAAGTAGAGAGTGATGGTTTTCTGTTTTCGAGGGCAGACATGTTGATGGGGGTTGCATGGAGTGTGTGTGTGTGTGTGGGTGTGTTTGTGTGTTGGGGAAGGTTGGCATAGAAGTCAATCACCAGTCGGCCTGCCTGTCTAACACACTGACTGCTCGAGACAGAAGGTGATTTGTCTGCCCGCCCCTGTGACCCACCTGCCAATGATCCGTGAGCAGCTGACCTCTCCTGACCTGCTCCAGCCAATCCCGGCCTCCAGCTCACTTCCTGAAGCATGTCACACGGGAAATGAGATTACTGGCATCCATCTGTGCTGGCTGTCAGGGCCGCGCGGGGGCGGTGAACCCGATGAGACCAGCCACCAAGACCAGTGCTTTCTCTGAAGGCCCGTGTCCGGTGTGTGTGGTGTGTGTGTGTGGTGTGTCGAGCCCAGCCTTGGCGGCACCAGGATCAGCTCTTTCTCTGAAGGCCCTTGTCCTGTGTGTGTGTGTGTGGTGTATTGTGTGTGTGTGGTGTGTCGTGTGTGTGTGAGGTGTGTGTGTCATGTGTGGTGTGTGTTTCTTGTGTGTGTTTGTGTGTGTGCGTGGTGTACCGGTGTGTCGTGTGCGTGTGTGTATTTGTGTGTATGTATGTTAGGTGTGGTGTTTGTTGTGAGTGTGGTGTGTGGTGTGTGGTGTGTGGTGTGTGGTGTGTGGTGTGTGGTGTGTGTGTCATGTGTAACGTGTGTGGGGTGTCGTTTGTATTGTGTGTGTGTATCATGTGTAACGTGTATGGTGTGTGCCATTTGTGTCGTGTGTATTGTGTGTGTGTAATGTGTATCGTGTGGTGTGTGGTGTGTGGTGTGTGGTGTGTGGTGTGTGTGTGGTGTGTGTCATTTGTATCGGGTGTATTGTGTGTATGGTGTGTGTGTTATGTTTGTGTGGTGTGTGTACTGTAAGGTGGGTGGCCCGATGGCTGAGAGAAGTGTGTGGGTCTAATGATGGATCTGCTGAAGCAGAGAAATAAACAGGTTTTTAATGTGTTCACTCTTGACACATATTGTAGCTAAAATGGGGTGCCTGTGTGTGTGTGTGTGTGTGTGTGTGTGTGTGTGTGTGTGTGTGTGTGTGTGTGTGAGTGCATGTCCGTGTTTGTGCAGGG
>NC_137921.1:42142770-42152770 GCF_963457725.1 Sprattus sprattus | reverse complement strand
TGATCAATCCATGAAATGTTGATGTGAGGCATGGGTGTGTGTGTGTGTGTGTGTGTGTGTGTGTGTGTGTGTGTGTGTGTGTGTGTGTGTTGGTGTGTCCTTTGTATTAATAATAGCTAGCTAACCCTTCTTCTCTGGTTAAACGGTATGCACACACACACCAACACTCACACAAACACTATACTATATAAGTATAACCACCTCACCAGAAATGGCTGCTATAGGCTAAGACTGCGGTAAGAGCATACAAAATACAAAATCATACAAAATCTGACCTGAACTGGGTTAACCTTCAACCTCCCCCCACATCGGAAGCCAGCATCAGAGAAGCACATCTGACCGCCTCAGTGGTTTATCTTTATCTGTGGTTGCTGTGGTTACAACTAGATATAAACAACATGCCAATACTGATGAGCACATCATAAAGCCAGTCAGGCGTGTCACAGAGTCGGGGTTAATCACTGACCACAATAGGCCACATGCTTACAGCAGCACATCAGACTGGTAATAAGACAGTTATAAAGGTGTAGTAACAACATTATTTATGTTTTGGCCAGATATACACATTAAAAAAGCGGAGAAAGAACAACTGGAAGAACTCCAAAGAACAACTGGATAAACCCCCCTTCTTATGAATAATACTAAATATATAAATCATAAATATAATAACGATAATCATAATAATAATAATTGCAATAATAACAATAAGCAATAAATAAGCAATGAAACTTCGAAGATGCAAAGTCCAACCCCATGAAACACATTTGTCTCCAATTTTCTGCCTGAATAGAGGACTCTGAATGGAAGCAGAACCCCTTTAATCATGACGCAGGACTAAAACCGCCCTCTCTCTCTTTTTCGTTTGCCCCCTCCATCTTGCTCCCTCGCCCTCTCTTTCTTTTTCGTTTGCCCCCTCCATCTTGCTCCCTCTCTCTTGCCACTTCCCTTTCTCTCCCCCTCCCTCTCTCCTGATTTAGGCGCTGCTCTCACTCCTCTGTCTTGTTGTCTGTCCTTCTTTGGAAGCCATCAAGCACCACAAAGGATGTAGCCCATGCTGGGATAAACACTCTGCCACTTCACGTCATTCAAACACAAACACACACACATACACACACACACACACACACACACACACACACACACACACACATACACACAGAGGTGTACACATACACACACACACACACACACACACACACACACAGGTGTACACATTCACTCAAACAAACACATAAGCACAAATAAATGTCAACATATTGACATTTATTACGTACATACACACACACACACACACACACACGCCTGCAACACTGCTGGGGGAAAGCTAACACTGTTAGCATCCCTTATACAGCATGTCTGCCCAGGGGTTTCAAATCCCAGTCCGATCCAAAAGTCTGTGGGCTGCGATAGAGAGCTTAAGAGCTGATGTGCCTCCCCAGAGCACTCTATAGTGCACACACACACACACACACACACACACACACACACACACACACACACACACACACACACACACACACACACACATCGACACACACACACAGCTCTCTCTCAATCACCAAATAATATCATCACTCTGATGTCTCAGCACAGAGAGCGGCTAGCTTTGAATCACCTGGCCAGGGTCTAGTCTGGGTTTGGCTCTGATCTAGTCTCGGTCTAGCCTGGGTTTGGCTCTGATCTGGTCTGGATCTAGTCTGGGTTTGTGTGGTGTGCCATTAGACTTGTGTGTGCACTTCCGCCCCACACACACACACACACACACACACACCACGCGCACACACACACACAAACACACACACACACACACACACACAAACACACACACACACACACACACACACACACGAGTTTAATGGCAGCGCTGAATAAAGAGAAATATCAGGGGGAAACTCATGCTTGTTAGTTTGTGAGTGAGTTTGAAGAATTTAAGCATTACTAAAACACACAGTGACTCTGTGACAGGGAATTAAGAGTGCTTTGTTTGTGTGTGTTCATGTGTCTGTGTGTGTTTCTGCATGTGTATGTGTGTATTTCTGTGTGTCTGTTAGATGGACATCTGCACTAGTTTATGTTGTAGGGTCAGGCCAGATGTGTGAGTGTGTGTTTATGTGTATGTATGTGCATTTGTGTGTGTGTGTGTGTGTGTGTGTGTGTGTGTCTGTGTGCGTGTCTGTGGGGTGGTAGCAGCTGCAGTGGTGCATGTTGAGAGGAGTCAGACCAGATGTGTGTGTGTATGTGTGTGTGTGTGTGTGTGTGTGTGTATGTGTGTGAGGGGGTATAAATCGCCCTCGAGTAAAAGTATCAACATCAGCAACATCTGGTGGGTTTCATTCTGTCTGATCCCCGTCTGAGGGCCAAAGAGCAGCTTTGGAGAGCGAGTGGACGTGTGTGTGTGTGTGTGTGTGTGTGTGTGTGTGTGTGTGTGTGTGTGTGTGTGTGTGTGTGTGTGAACCCTAAAGGAGCAACCAACTGCTGTCCAAAACAAACACACACACGTACCCATGCATACAGACATCTACGAATACAGACATGCACACGAACACACACTCACATGCACACAAACACACATGCATAAAGACATCTACGAATACACACATGCACACAAACACTCACAAGCACACAAAAACACATGCATACAGACATCTACACATAAACACGTGCAAACAAACACACACTCACACACACACATGCATACACATACACACGGACAAACACTTGCACACATGCACACAGACATCTACATATACACACACACATACATGCACACAAACACACACATGTATACAGACCTCTACACATACAGCCGCGGAAAAAATTAAGAGACCACTTCAAAATTATCAGTTTCTCTGGTTTTACTATTTATTGGTATGTGTTAAAGTAAAATGTACATTTTAGTTGTATTCTATAACCTACTGGCAACATTCCTACCAAATTTTAAATAAAAATATTGTCATTTAGATCATTTATTTGCAGAAAAATGACAATTGGTCAAAATAGCAAAAATGATGCAGTGTCTTCAGATCTCAAATAATGCAAAGAAAACAAGCTCATATTCATTTTTAAACTACACAATACTAATGCTTACACTTAGGAAGAGTTCAGAAATCAATATTTGGTGGAATAACCTTGATTTAAAATCACAACATTCATGTGTCTTGGCATGCTCTCCACCAGCCTTTCACATTGCCGTTGGGTGACTTTATGCTACTCCTGGCGCAAGAATTCAAGCAGCTCGGCTTCTTTTCATGGCTTTTGACCATCCATCTTCCTCTTGATCACATTTCAGAGGTTTTTTTATGGGATTCAGGTCTCGAAATCGGGCTGGCCATGACAGGGTCCTGATCTGGTGGTACTCCATCCACACCTTTACTGGCCTGGCTGTGTGGCATGGAGCATTGCCCTGCTGGAAAAAACACTTCTCAGAGTTGGGGAACATTGTCAGAGCAAAAGGAAGCAAGTTTTTCTTCCGGGACAACGTTGTACTTTGCCTGGCTGAAGTTTGTAAAAGACCATAAGGGTTGAAAAAGCGGACTGGAGGTTCTTCTAAGTTCGTCTTCTCTGATGAGTCCGATTTCACAGTAGGTGCAAGACTCTCTGGCTTGTAGGCCTCTCCAGGTCTCCGTCTAACCATCAGACGACCATGTGTTGGGCAAAGCTGAAAATTGGACTCATCAGAGAAGACGAACTAGAAGACCCTCCAGTCCGCTTTTTTCAATCCTTATGGTCTTTTACAAACCTCTGCCAGGCAAAGTACAACGTTGTCCCGGAAGAAAAACTTGCTTCCTTTAGCTCTGACAATGTTCCCCAACTCTGAGAAATGTTTTTTCCAGCAGGGCAATGCTCCATGCCACACAGCCAGGCCAGTAAAGGTGTGGATGGAGTACCACCAGATCAGGACCCTGTCATGGCCAGCCCAATTTCGAGACCTGAATCCCATAAAAAAACCTCTGAAATGTGATCAAGAGGAAGATGGATGGTCACAAGCCATGAAAAGAAGCCGAGCTGCTTGAATTCTTGCGCCAGGAGTAGCATAAAGTCACCCAACGGCAATGTGAAAGACTGGTGGAGAGCATGCCAAGACACATGAACGTTGTGATTTTAAATCAAGGTTATTCCACCAAATATTGATTTCTGAACTCTTCCTAAGTGTAAGCATTAGTATTGTGTAGTTTAAAAATGAATATGAGCTTGTTTTCTTTGCATTATTCGAGATCTGAAGACACTGCATCTTTTTTGCTATTTTGACCAATTGTCATTTTTCTGCAAATAAATGATCTAAATGACAATATTTTTATTTGAAATTTGGTAGGAATGTTGCCAGTAGGTTATAGAATAAAACAAAAATGTACATTTTACTTTAACACATACCAATAAATAGTAAAACCAGAGAAACTGATAATTTTGAAGTGGTCTCTTAATTTTTTCCGCGGCTGTATGCACACCAACACACACACATATACACACATTGAAACAAACTCTGTTGGGTACTTCATCTGCAGCAAAGAGATAAATCTCTGACATAATAGCAGAGGGTAACACTTTATAATAACCCTCCGTAATAAACCATTTATGAAGCATTTGTTCATAGTTTGTTTATCATTTACAAATCGTTACCCCAACATTTACAAACCTTAGTAATGTATTTGTAAATGAGTAGTAATGCATTTATGAACCTGTTTTCTAATGATCTATAAGAGTTTTTTATAAGGATTAAGTTAGCGATTTATAAATGAGTATTAATGTATTTACAAACATTTTTCAAATGATTTTCTAATGATCTATAATATCATATATAAGGACATGAGTAAGCTGTTTTGAAGTGAGTATAGATGTATTTATGAACATGTTTCAAATGATTTTCTAACAATCTAAAAGATCATTTATAAGGACATTAGTAAGCTATTTGTAAACGAGTAGTCATGTGTGTATGAACATTTTTCAAACCATTTTCTAATTATTTATAAGATCATCAATAAGGTATATAATAATGGTCTGCTCACATTTTGTAAATAATTTACAGATGATTAAGCAAGCAAGTTTCAATGAGTTAGTAATGCTTCATAATATCCTTTATAAGGTATGTGCTGATGGTCTGCTCACCATTTACGAGTCATCATGAATAATCTTTGTCATGCATAAGCTATCGACCAATTCATACGTGAAATAATATATGTGACCACATGTAACACCTTAGTTTATGCTTAATATAGGTTTTTAGAAACCATTTACTTACCATTAGTAACGTGTTTTGCATGGGTTAATATAAAGTGGGCACTGTCTATACTTTATAAGCATTTACAAATGGCCAGTAACTGAGGAACATCCTATAGAAACCATTTACTTACCATTAGTAAAGTGTTTTGCATGGGTTAATATAAAGTTGGCACTGTCTATACTTTATAAGCATTTACAAACGGCCCGTTACTGAAGAACATACTATAGAAACCATTTACTTATCATTAGTAAAGTGTTTTGCATGGGTTGATATAAAGTTGAGACTGTCTATACTTTATAAGCATTTACAAATGGCCTGTTACTGAGGGACATACCATTAGTCAACACTTCTGCCGCATCAACTCCAAAAATGACCTCAAACGTTAGGTTGTTAAACATATCAATGGCAAAAACACACAACACAGCATCGAGGGAATGAAGTGAAATTGGAAAACATTTATTTAAGGAACTACACTCACAATAAATTCACATTTAAACATGCATTCTAATATGCTAAACACAACAGCAACAACAACAATGGAACTTTAAATAAGGGGATCAGCTAATTTGTTTTATTTATTTGCAAAAGTTTGCCAGACTCTTTATATGATTTTAATTTGGTTACAATGCTTTCGTCCCACTCTATGGCATCCTTACACCTCTGTGTAAAACTAGAGCTCCTCCGTGGAGGAAGAGTCGGAAGAAGAGTCGGATGACGCGTCGGAGGAATCAGGCCCTGACTTGGATGAAGCGCTTGAGTCGGTTCTCTGCGACTGACTTTTCTTCGCCTCTGGTGGTGTGCCCTTGTCTTTTTTTTTTGCTGCTAAAAACAGACAATGACAGAGGATGATTAGTGGAAAATATAAGCATGTGGGTGGCACACTAGTAAGTGTGATGGTCTTATAGTTTTCTGAGTTCAAAATCATCCTGTTACTGTTTTTTGTTTTATTATTTACTGTATTAAAAATATCATAATTCATTAGTTATTATTAATTAAAGTTTGTCTTTCTGTAAAATAAAGAAATACAGAATACAGAAAATAAATATACATATGTAGCAACCTGTACCAATATCCTTAATATTTAACAATATACATAATAACATAGTAATTATGAATTATGTATATAGAACAGGTCGATGCAAACGTACGTGAGGAAATTACTAGTATGAAACCACTAGTGTCAATCAACATAAACACGAAGAGAGTAATGCTAGCAGGAAAAATTAATTATGCAGTTACATCATCCATCATCAGTAACACATACGGCTACACAATGTTAACTGTATGTTAGCATTAGAGATTATAAGCACGTGGTATTAGACCATGAGGGCACGTATGGGCTGGCATGAAAAGGTTTCAAGTTCCCAAGTGTATTGTCAAATATGGCAAATTGACTTACTCATAGCCAGTTGTTCCCTCAGGAAGTCCCTCTCAAATAGTCATGTCTTTCAGCATCTCCTGCTGCCAGTCCAATTTCTGCCTGGCCATCTCCAGCTCATGGCGCAGTCTAGTTGACGTCAATTGGGCAATACGAGCGAGTGTGGTCCTAGCTAAATGTTTGGGGGAAAGAATACAACTTTTCCATAAAAATGTTCACACCGCTAATTTCAAATAATGAAGGTTAATCATATGCAAATTCAGCAAGAAGGGGAATAGTTTTGTTAGTCTAAGGTTACTAGCTACGTAGTGTAACAGGTGGAACCAACCATAGGAAAAAGTTATATTAAATTTATTATTTAATTAAAACTTCAAACAATTATTTCACACTAAAACACTTTCCACCCTGTTCATGACAATATTCTTAACACAGATACCTGACCTACTCACCGGTGAGTTCTTCTAACTGAAACAAAAGGCACAATAACCAGAACACAAAATATCATTGCCCCGTACCAACTTGCACTAAATCCACTGTGTGTTAATAACACTAGTAACATACATTCATAAATGCAATACACTTATATACATAAATGCAACAAAAGAACGTTTTGCCCATTAAACACATTACACAATCAAAATTCAATGTTTTTCACATTCACTATGCTGTTCGTTGCACTGTTCTGTTCAACGTTTAGTTCAAAATGGTTGAGCCACGGTCATCAGAGTTATGGAAATGTTCCAAAGATGGATATTACCGTCCCGGACACTTTGCAGCTCATTGACGATGTGGGAGGGTATTACTTACCACAACATCAATCAGTAGCGTGGGAGAGAGAGAGAGGGAGAGAGAGAGAGGGAGGGAGGATCAGGGGCTGTAGTGGTGGAATCGGCTAGCTGTCCTCGTTCGTTGGCGTGGTGTAGTCTCCGATGTTGGCGACGAGCTAGTTTCTAAATATTAATACACTGTGCTAACTAGCGAGGACATTCCGCCTCACATTACAACGTGCTATACTTCTTAGCAGTAACACCGGGCGATCTTCGGAGCTGGTGATGTAAATTCTTGCTTCCTCCACACGGCCACTCTACCGTAGTTCATCCGTAACACGGACACTAACAGACCTAACAAACTTGGAGCTAAACTTGCAATTAACTGACTTATCCTACCGTCACTCTTTCTCAATCACATGTGAGCCATCCGGGCGCCGCCATCTTCTCTCTTAACATTCTCCGTCTGCCCCTTGTCCCGCCCTCTCCGCTCTCTCTATTGGCCAGTGCACCAACTTTCCAGTCACTGATTGGCTGGACCTATGGTCAAGTTCTGTGGTGCTATTGGGTGTGGAACAGAGATTGATATCCCAAGGTTATCGCAGGGGCCAATGGAGAGAGCGGAGAGGGCGGGACAAGGGGCAGACGGAGAATGTTAAGAGAGAAGATGGCAGCGCCCGTATAGCTTACATGTGATTGAGAAAGAGTGACGGTAGGATAAGTCAGTTAATTGCAAGTTTAGCTCCAAGTTTGTTAGGTCTGTAAGTGTCCGTGTTACGGATGAACTACGGTAGAGTGGCCGTGTGGAGGAAGCAAGAATTTACATCACCAGCTCTAAAGATCGCCCGGTGTTACTGCTAAGAAGTATATAGCACGTTGTAGTGTGAGGCGGAATGTCCTCGCTAGTTAGCAAAGTGTATTAATATTTAGAAACTAGCTCGTCGCCAACATCGGAGACTACACCACGCCAACGAAGGGGGACAGCTAGCCGTTTCCACCACTACAGCCCCTGATGTGCGTGCAGCACATTTGCTTGCTCTCTCTCTCTCTCTCTCTCCCTCCCTCTCCCACGCTACTGATTGATGTTGTGGCAAGTAATACCCTCCCACATGTGACTCCTCATCGTCAATGAGCTGCAAAGTGTCCGGTACGGTAATATCCATCTTGGGAACATTTCCATACACTTTGATGACCGTGGCTCAACCATTTTGAACTAAACGTTGAACAGAACAGTGCAACGAACAGCATAGTGAATGTGAAACACATTGCATTTTGATTGTGTAATGTGTTTAATGGACAAAACGTTCTTTTGTTGCATTTATGTATATAAGTGTATTGCATTTATGAATGTATGTTGCTAGTGTTATTAACACACAGTGGATTTAGTGCATGTTGACGGGGCAATGATATTTTGTGTTCTGGATATTGTGCCTTTTGTTTCAGTTAGAAGAACTCACCGGTGAGTAGGACAGGTATCTGTGTTAAGAATATTGTCATGAACAGGGTGGAAAGTGTTTCAGTGTGAAATAATTGTTTGAAGTTTTAAATTAAATAATACATTTAATATAACTTTTTCCTATGGTTGGTTCCACCTGTTACACTACGTAGCTAGTAACCTTAGACTAACAAAACTATTTCCCTTCTTGCTGAATTTGCATATGATTAACCTTCGTTATTTGAAATTAGCGGTGTGAACATTTTTATTGAAAAGTTGTATTCTTTCCCCCAAACATTTAGCTAGGACCACACTCGCTCCTATTGCCCAATTGATGTCAACTAGACTGCGCCATTAGCTGGAGATGGCCAGGCAGAAATTGGACTGGCAGCAGGAGATGCTGAAAGACATGACTATTTGAGAGGGACTTCCTGAGGGAACAACTGGCTATGAGTAAGTCAATTTGCCATATTTGACAATACACTTGGGAACTTGAAACCTTTTCATGCCAGCCCATACGTGCCCTCATGGTCTAATACCACGTGCTTATAATCTCTAATGCTAACATACAGTTAACATTGTGTAGCCGTATGTGTTACTGATGATGTAACTGCATAATTGCTTTTTCCTGCTAGCATTACTCTCTTCGTGTTTATGTTGATTGACACTAGTGGTTTCATACTAGTAATTTCCTCACGTACGTTTGCATCGACCTGTTCTATATAAATAATTCATAATTACTATGTAATTATGTATATTGTTAAATATTAAGGATATTGGTACAGGTTGCTACATATGTATATTTATATTCTGTATTCTGTATTTCTTTATTTTACAGAAAGACAAACTTTAATTAATAATAACTAATGAATTATGATATTTTTAATACAGTAAATAATAAAACAAAAAACAGTAACAGGATGATTTTGAACTCAGAAAACTATAAGACCATCACACTTACTAGTGTGCCACCCACATGCTTATATTTTCCACTAATCATCCTCTGTCATTGTCTGTTTTTAGCAGCAAAAAAAAAGGACAAGGGCACACCACCAGAGGCAAAGAAAAGTCAGTCGCAGAGAACCGACTCAAGTACTTCATCCAAGTCAGGGCCTGATTCCTCCGACGCGTCATCCGACTCTTCTTCCGACTCTTCCTCCACGGAGGAGCTCTAGTTTTACACAGAGGTGTAAGGATGCCAT
>NC_137921.1:42115270-42135270 GCF_963457725.1 Sprattus sprattus | reverse complement strand
TTGCAGAATAATCGAAACCAGGGGTCCCCAACCTTTTTTGCACCACGAACCGGTTTATTGTAGGCAATTTTTTCACGGACCGACTTCAAGGTCATTTTACACCACTTGTTAGTCAAGTCATCCATTCATATTGATGTGAATCAATCAATTGCAACCGTGAGGCAAGCGCGAGTTTGATAGAATGAAGCCCGGTCTGCTCATACACAAAAGCTAACATTAACGTTAGGTGGAGTTAATTCAGTTAATGTTATTACGAACGTTAAGTGCATGAAAAATACAACTCACCATAACTCTGAATCAGTGCTTGGTCTCCATGTGCCAAAGCCGTTTTAAAGGCTTCATTGGCTCGTTTGCTAGCTTGTCGCCACATATTAAACAGAGCGGACTTGGTGCGTGAGAATCACCTGTTGCGATAAACCCGTATTTTAAGTATGACTCCAGGTATTGTCTGTTAAAAGAAGCTTTCTTTTTTTGAAGTCTTAGGCTCCTCTTCAGGCTCCTAAGTAAGCCTTTTCACCTTTGCAAAGAAGCTCTCCAAAGATGTTTGTCTTTTACTAATTTTCACTAGTTTGCAGGCTTATTTTTTGAGTAACGTATCCCTTGAACGAAACAAGCGTCTTGACGTGACAAGAGGCACAGGCGAAGGTGACGTCCGGGAAAATCTGGTCATTTTTCAAAATAAAACCCCTTTCAGACGCTAATAATTAATACAGCGGAAACTATATAAATTATTTCTTCTTTCTGTGCGGCCCGGTAACAAATGCCTCACGGACAGGTACCGGGCCGCGGCCCGGTGGTTGGGGACCACTGATCTAAACAATGCCTCCGGTCTGGGTTCAGGACTGCATTATAACGCGCTTACACGCAGCATAATAACACGTTGCATAATAACACGCTAAACCATAGCATAATAACACGCTAAACCGCGGCATAATAACACGCTAAACCATAGCATAATAACACACTAAAGCACATCATAATAACACGCTAATGTGCAGCATAATAACATGCTTAAGTGCAGCATAAAAACATGCTTACATGAGGCATAATAACGCGCTTACGCGCAGCATAATAACACGCTAAAGCACAGCAGAAATGCAAACACCTTCAGATGAGTATGCAGCCCAAAAGCAGTGAAAGAATGGAAGCAATGGCAAGCAGACACTTTAATAACAGATCGTCCATCATCACTGATGCTGCACCCACTGATATTACTCAACACACACACACACACACACACTCATCAAACATTCATTTCACATGATCCAGGATCAAGGCTGGACCCACTCTGGCGCCCCCTGGGGTTGACATGCAACGCAACGTCTGGACATCAGCTGACCTTCTCATGACATGACAGCCATGGACATGACATGACAGCCAGCGTGTACATGGAATCAAGCATATGCATATGAATGGTGTTTGTTTGTGTGTGTGTGTGTGTGTAACATTTGCAATGGGAAGAAATAGTGCCACTGTTCCATCACCAAGGAAACTGGAGAACTCAAACTCTCTCTGTTGCACATTCATATACAATCATCTACAATCTACTTCATATCTAAATCCAGATCCTGCTTTAGTCACTCTGACGCCATTGGCCATGGTGAAAAATAAATAAATGAGAGGAACTGTTGAAGGGGTAATATTCGGAGAAAAAAAACACAAATCAAAGAAAAAAAAACTCGAGATCATTCATTTGCATGAAAAAATAAGAAAGAAACAACCACATTGCTTCACTTTGCAAAGATGGATCAACCTCACCACACCACACAGACACAACACTCAAATATGTAGGTCTATACTCGACCAATACAAGTCTTGGCTTTTAAAGGAAGTTGATATTGGGGTAATCATGAACATCCAACACAAAAGTGATTGACTGGGTAAGCTATGGGGATTTTTTCTCCTTTTAAGAAAATAGCTTGCTTTAGTCTCAGAATGTTGACACAGGATGTTCTTGTGAGACTGCCATCGGACTCAACACGTGTGGTGTAGCAGGTTCAGTTCTTTAAACAGAGCTGATTGCGGGTGGTGTAGCAGGTTCAGTTCTTTAAACAGAGCTGATTGCGGGTGGTGTAGCAGGTTCAGTTTTTTAAACAGAGCTCACTAGCGCCATCAACTTGTAAATACAGCACGGAGAGCGTCTGAAAGTATGGGAAATATGTGAACATTGTTGTTCAGGGACAATTTTTTTTTTCTTGCAAATGTATGACTTCATAATCTCAGAGAAGATCCCAAGTAATTTTTTCTCATAAACCTACTGCTTTAATCTCTGACATTCAGAGTTTTTCTCAGAATAGTGTCCCCTCCCCCAGCTCAATGGCCCTAATACACCATCATAATTTAATAGTTATGGTAACTACAAGCCCTTTATTCTACACACTACAGCATCTACAGTCTATATGCACACAAAGTATGGATTTAAACAATCTACTATACATGCACACATACACACATTTATACATATATTCACATTTACACACACATACATACATTTACACACATAAACACACACATATATACAGTGGGGAAAATAAGTAGTTGAACCCCTGCCGATTTCGCAAGTTTGTCCACTTGCAAAGAAATGAGTGATCTTTACAGTGGGGAAAATAAGTATTTGAACCCCTGCCCTCTTGCAAAATAATGTGTGATCTATAATAGTAACGGTAGGTCTATTTTAACAGTGAGAGACAGAATATCAACAAAAACACCCAGATAACTGCATTTTAAAACAGTTATCAATTGATATGCATTTGATCGCAGAAAATAACTTAGTCGCAGATCTAATCGCAGCAAAACATGACCTAGTACTTAGTGGAGTAACCTTTGCTAGCAAGCACAGACGTCAGACTGTTCTTCTAGTTTGTCACCAGGTTTACACACATCTCAGGAGGGATTTTGGTCCACTCCTCTTTCCAGATCCTCTCCAAATCCTAAAGGTTGCATTTCAATGAATTGGAGGGACTGAGGGACTGAGGTTCACTCCCAATATTCCACGGAACTTGGCCCAATCCATAGTCCCCTCGATGTGGAGGAGTCGTCCTGTACTCTTGACAGAGAAACAGCCCCAAAGCATAATGTTTCCACCTCCATGCTTGACGGTGGGGATAGTTTTCTTGGGGTCATATTCAGCATTCTTCCCCCTTCCAAATTGAGCAAGTCGAGGTGATGCCAAAGAGCTTGATTTTCCTTCTCTGACCACATCACGTTCTCCCAATCCTCCTTAGAATCATTCAAGTGTTCATTGGCAAACTTCAGACGGCCCTGTACATGCTTCCTTGAGCAGGAGGACCTTGCGAGCAGTGGTGGAATGTAACAAAGTATTTCTACTTCGTTACTGTACCTAAGTACATTTGTACGTATCTGTACTTTACATAGGTAAAAAATAATAGTGCATACTTTTTACTTTTACTCCTTTACATTTTGGAGCTATTATATATACTTTTACTCCGCTACATTTCTACAATATATGTTGTTACACAGTTTCGCCAAAATGTTGCCTACACAAAAACATGGAAGCGTTGCTGTTGGAATTTTAAACCAATCAGGTGTCTCTATCAGCTCCCATTATAGCACGCATCTGACAGCAGCGCGAGTGGTAGAGGGGTTGGATCATTCAACATGGATCCAGAGGTAGCCTCGACTGAGCCCTCTGATATGAGCCACCCTTGGCCTTATTTAACAGACAAGTTCAAGTTCAGAGGCCCCAAGAAGTTTTCAGTGCGTTTCCTGGCTACCTCAAAAAAGGAGTTGCTAGCGTTCAAAAATTCGCCTTCAAATTTGGAGAAACAGACATGATTTTATAGTGTTATCTAGCAAAATACATGTTGACATACAGTAATAGCATCAAAATAACACAATTGTACCTTGATTATTTATTTTACATAGTGGTAAGATTAAGGTAGTTTAGCAATGTCAAGCTAACGTGAAGATTTGCCTTTTTTATTGACTGGTTATTGCCTGGCATGCAAACTTAATGCCTAGTCTTGGGTTACTTAATATGTTTTTTTCCCTTTTCTGCAATCAATAGAGCATAACACTCTGGTAGATAACTTCTCATCCGCAGAATTGTTAGAAAGAGTGTGAACAGTATTACAGACAGTAGGCCCAATTAGTACACCAGCCTTTCCAATTAACAAATGTTGTTGCTTATACTTATTACTAGTAGTGACATCTGTAGAGGCATTTATTACCAGTAGCTATTTCTTTATCAAAATGGCACAGCCTAGACATTGAGAGACAACCCATTGCATGAGTACTTTTACTTTTAGTTTTAAAGTACAGTACTGTGCAAAAGTTTTAGGCAGGTGTGAAAAAATGCTATGAACTAAGAATGCTTTGAAAAATGTAAACGATAAATGTTTATTTTTTATCCATTTACATGGTAAGACTGAGCACAGCAACAAGACACAACGTAGTTATACTGCATCAGCAGGGTCTCTCCCAGACAAAGATTTCAAAGCAGACAGGGGTTTCAAAATGTGCAGTTCAAGCTCTTTTGAAGAAGACGTTGAGGATCGTAGACGCAGTGGTCAGCCAAGGAAACTTAATGCAGCTGATGAAAAACACATCAAGCTTACTTACCTTCGAAATCGGAAGATTTCAAGCAGTGGCATCAGCTCAGAACTGGCAGAAACCAGTGGTACCCAGGTACAGACATTTACTGTCCGGGGAAGTCTGGCCAGAAGTGGTCTTCATGGAAGAGTTGCAGCCAAAAAGCTCTACCCCGACAAGGAAACAAGGCCAAGTGACTGAACTAAGCACGAAAACATAGAAACTGGGGTGCAGAAACATGGCAGAAGGTGCTCTGGACTGATGAGTCAAAATTAGAAATATTTGGCTGTAGAAGAAGACAGTTTGTTCGCCGAAGGGCTGGAGAGAGGTACAATAATGAGAGTCTGCAGGCAACAGTGAAGCATGGTAGAGGTTCCTTTCCAGTTTGGGGCTGCATTTCTGCAAGTGGAGTTGGAAATTTGGTCAGGATGATTGGAGTCTTCAATGCTGAGAAATACAGGCAGATACTAATCCATCATGCAATACCATCAGGGAGGCGTATGATTGGCACCAAATGTATTCTGCAGCAGGAACATAACCCCAAACATACAGCCAATGTCATTAACAACTATCTTCAGCTTTAAGAAGAACAGAAAGTCCTGCAAGTGATGGTATGACCCCCACAGAGCCCTGATCTCTACATCATCGAGTCTGTCTGGGTTTACATGAAGAGACAGAAGAATTTTAAGAAGTCTACATCCACAGAAGATCTGTGGTTAGTTCTCCAAGATGTTTGGAACAATTTACCAGCCGAGTTCCTTCAAAAACTGTGCGCAAGTGTATCTGGAAAATTGATGCCATTTTGAAGGCAAAGGGTGGTCACACCAAATTTTTATTTAATTTAGAATTTTCTTCTGTTCCTTCACTGCATTTTGTTAATTTATGAAGAATTGATGAAAATAAACTGTTAACACTTCCATTTTTGAAAGCATTCTTAGTTTACAGCATTTTTTCACACCTGCCTAAAACTTTTGCACAGTACTGTACATTACAAAGTAAGTACTTAAAAAGTAAGTACTTTTTACTTAAGTAGGACTGTTGATGTAGTACTTTTACTTTTATTTTCCTGGGTACTTGTACTTTTACTCAAGAACTAAACTTCAGTACTTCCTTGTGAAAAGATTGCGCCTCGCGCTAACTCCCACACCAGGATGGTGGCCCTAGGACTTCCAGAGGTCTTGGGTGAGGGTGTGAAGAACACGGCAAAACAAGGTGATATCCAGTGAACTTAAGTGAGAATTTATTTACAGTGCAAAAACAATGATGACAAAACAGTGCAGTGACAAAACGCCAGCAAGCACACTCTAAACAGACAAACAAACAAACTAACAAACAAAAACCAATTACTAATGCACAATTCTCCTTCACAATCAAAATCACTTCTACTTGCTTTTCAGTCTACCTGCTCTCCAGACTCCCACCCAGAAGTGAGAAAATCCTGAGCTTAAATAAAGCCTTCCAATTATCTTCATTGGAACATACCATCTACAATAGGGTACTAAACAGTCCGTTTACATACAAGTAAACATGATACACAATGACATTACCCCTGCACAAATCATTCCCTTTCCCCCATCCCAATTACACAATTATCTCAGCATTTAATCATGCAATTGTCCAGAGCTCAGGTTTCTTGGGGGACGGAAAGTTTGCGGGACCAGGAAGTGTGTGTGATGTCAATGCTTGTTTGTGTGGTGCGACAATGTATGGATTAACAGCGTGAAATGAGTTATGGAGCGGATACAACTGGTACCAAGCTGATCGCTATGATGGTGCATGGTAACTGGGTGAGTAACAGAGCGATTTGTGAAATATGATCGTGCTGTGTTGGAATGGATACACGGTTGCCGGCACCGTGCAACATTCCAAAGTAACCGGGTTGTGTATGGATGCGTGTGTGCGTGTTTCCGTGTGGCAGAGAAGTAGCGTTCAGTTTAAATGTCGCGGGTGGTGTCAGGTGCGTTAGGGAAAAGGAGGGGCTGCCTTTTCACATTTCCTTCCACCTCAGGAGGCTCGACACTGGGGTGGCGAGACAGGAAATCAGCCACCAGGTTCTGTTTTCCGGCCCTATACTGCACGGTAAACCTGTAAGGCTGCATAGCCAAAAACCATCGGGTTATACGGGCATTAGTGTCCTTCATTGTCCCCAGCCACTTCAAGGCTCTGTGGTCTGTCTCTAGCACAAAGTCTCTACCCAATAGGTAGTAGCGGAAAGTGTCCAAGGCCCACTTCACCGCCAGACACTCCAGCTCCACGGCTGAGTACCTCGTTTCCCGGGGAAACAGCTTGCGGCTGATGTACGCCACCGGCCGCTGCTGCTCTCCCTCCCCCTGGAGTAGTACTGCCCCCAGACCAACTCCAGAGGCATCAGTCTGCACCGTCCAAGGCTTTTCAAAATCAGGGCTCTGCAGTACAGGGTCACTGCAAAGAGCCCCCTTCAAGTCTTTGAAGGCTTGCTCATGTTGCTTCTCCCACTGGACCTTTGGAGACCCAGCCTTTCTGGTCAGGTCAGTGAGAGGCGCCGCCCTTGTGGAAAAGTTTGGCACAAAGCGCCTGTACCACCCTGCAAGCCCCAAAAAGGACCGGATATCCTTTTTGGTCTGGGGCTGCGGGCAGTTTTGGACAGCCTCCATCTTTTCTTTCTGAGGCCGAATCACCCCACGGCCAACAATGTGGCCCAGATAGCGCACCTCCTGCTGGGCAAAAGCGCACTTCTTGGGCTGCACAGTCAGCTGTGCCTGATGAAGTCGCCTGAACACCTCAGACAGATGCTGCATGTGCTCCGCCCATGTGGCACTGTAGACAACAATGTCATCTAGATATGCGCCTGCAAAGGCGCCAGTCCCCTCCAGCACACGGTCCATTAGCCGCTGGAACGTGGCTGGCGCCCCCTGCAGGCCAAAGGGCATCATCTTAAAATGGAACAGGCCCTGGGGTGTTCTGAAGGCTGTGTAGGGTCTGGCCTCCCTAGCAAGAGGAACTTGCCAGTAGCCTTTGCTTAAATCCAACGTGGTGATAAAATGAGCCCTTCCTAGGCGCTCAATGAGGTCCTCCAGTCTGGGCATCGGGTAGGCGTCAAAGTGTGACTGAGCGTTTACCTTCCGGAAGTCGATGCAGAAGCGCATGCTGCCGTCCTTCTTCGGAACCAGGACAATCGGGCTGCTCCAGGCGCTCTCTGACCGCTCAATCACACCCAGCCTTTTCATTACCTGCAGCTCCTCCTGGAGGGCAGGCAACATTCGCTCCGGCACCCGGTACATCCGCTGTCGAACCGGGGTGGAGTCCTTCATGCGGATATGGTGCTTTGCCAGGGACGTGTTCCCGGGCTGCTCACTGAACAGGCCATCGGGGATGATGGCCCGTAACTCTTGCTGCTGTTGTGAGGTGAGGTGTGAAAAATCCAGCTCCCCAGCTGGACGTTCAGTTGGGAAGAACTGCTCCGGACTGTCTTCCTCCTCCCTCACCGCTTGCACCAGCAACTGTTGACTGGGTGGCACTTCTCTGTCATGCCACTCTTTCAGCAGGTTTATGTGGAACACTTGCTTCTGCTTTCGTCTTTCCGGCATTTCCAGCTCGTAGGTGGTGGGCCCCAGCTTCCTGCTTATGCAGAATGGTCCCTGCCACTTGGCCAGTAGCTTGTTCTCCTCCGTAGGCAGGAGCAAGAGAACTCTTTGGCCGGGCTGGAAAGTCCGCTGCCTCGCTTTCTTGTCGTACCAGCCTGTCTGGGTCTCCTGGGCACGCTGAAGATTCTCCCCGACCAGGCTGGTCATCTCCTCCATCTTCTCCCTCATGGCGATGACGTAGGTGAGGATGTTGGTGGTGGTGGACTTTGGTGACTCCCAGGCATCCCTGAGAAGATCCAGAGGCCCCCGCACCTGTCTGCCATACAGGAGTTCAAAAGGCGAGAACCCTGTTGAGGCTTGGGGAACCTCTCGATAGGCAAACATCAGGTAGGGTAGCCAACGGTCCCAGTCCTTGCCATTGGCAGCCACAAACTTCCGCAGCATGCCTTTCAGGGTCTGGTTGTACCGCTCCACCAGGCCATCAGTCTGAGGGTGGTAGGGAGTGGTCCTAATTCCCCTTATCCCTAACAGCCTATATACCTGCTTCAGTGTGTTGGAGAGGAATGCTGTTCCCTGATCCGTTAATATCTCCTTGGGAATCCCTACCCTGGAGAATAATTGTAGGATGGCAGGGGCAATGGTTCTGGCAGTTACCTTCCGTAAGGGGAAAGCTTCGGGGTAGCGTGTGGCGTAATCACAAATTACAAGAATGTACTGGTGTCCTGACTGTGTGCGCTCTAAAGGCCCAACAATGTCCATCGCTATTCTAGAGAACGGCACCTCTATGACTGGGAGTGGCTGTAGTGGGAACGGCTTGACCTTGTGTTTGCTTGAGATCTGACACTTGGGACATGTTCTACCGTGTTTGTGGACATCAGTATATATGCCTGGCCAATAAAATCTACTGGCCAACCTCTGCAGGGTTTTAACATTACCCAAATGCCCAGCCCAAGGAATGTCATGTGCCAAGCGGAGGAGCTTTGGTCTGAGACTACAGGGGATCACTAACTGCTCAGTGCTGCCACCCTCAGGCTGATGATACAGCAGGCCATCTTGCACAAAGTAAAACTCCCCAGAGAGAGCCTTTGGCTGACCTGTGCTCACCCCATCAACCTCAGTAGCCTTGCTGAAGAGCTCGCTAAGCGACTCATCCTTTCCCTGTAGCTCTTTTAGGTCGGTGGGTATATCCCAAACGTCCTCACCATCACAAGACATAACTTCCTGATCTGTGCTACTCAACCCTCGTACAGTACCAAACATCTTTTCCCTTCTGCGCTGCACACGACTCTTTCGCTCTTTGGTCTTCTCTGGGGAACTTATCTCTTCTTGCCTGAATGGCATTAACTCCAACCATTTCTGTGCTTCTGTCTCCTCAACTAAGGCCTTCTTAGTCTGAGACCTGGTAGCAACCATACTCATTGGCAGAGTAGACTGCACCAGTTCTGACAGAATCAACACATCCTGGCCTAACACAACTGGATGACTCAACCCCTTGACTATGCCCGCTTTAAGCTTATATGTGTGCTCCCTAACCTGCAGACATATCTCGGCTATCGGGTACTCATGCTCATCCCCGTTCACACAGCACACCCTGAGGCGTCCCCCTGTCAGCGATTCCGGCTGATCCACCAGGTAGGGGCGCACCAGCGTCTGAGTGCTGCCTGTGTCTAGCAGAGCCCTGGCTGGCCTGCCATTAACAGTGACATCCATCACCTGCACTTTACCAGCACAATAAGGTTCCTTAAACAGTCTAGGGATAACACACAATCCTGCAGCCTTGGCTTTCTTAACAGGGCAGTCTCTAATTAGATGCCCTGGATTACCACAGTAGTGACACCCATTACTGCCTCCGCTCATGGGGGTTCGGGTTGTCGGTGTAAATGTGGGTCTGGGTGTGGGTGAGTGTCGTGCTGTGTACTGTTGAGGGGGGTAATATCTAGTGATTGGCCCCCTATTCTGCTCGCTAGGAACCACTCCACTCCCATAACTCTCAGACTTACCCCTCATCACCGGTCGGCTGGAGCTTGGTGAGCGGAAGTCTTTTCGTCCATGTCGGGCAGCCAGGAAAGACTCCACAAGCTCCGCGGCTCCGTGTCCTGTGAGGGGGTTGTGCTCCTTAACCCACACTCGCACCTCCGGGGATAATGAGCTAAGAAACTGCTCCAATATGAGCAGCTCCCCTACCTCTTCCACTGTTCTCTCCATCGGCTTAATCCATTTGGTAAACAAGTCTTTTAGTCGGATGTAGAACTCCCTTGGGGTCTCTCCCGTTGGGCAGGGTGGGTCTCGAAACCTCTGCCGGTAGACTTCATTATTTATTTCATATTTTGCCAAAATTGCCTCCTTCACCTTGACATAATCCATCATCACGCTTGGATCCATGGCTACATACGCCGCCCGTGCTTTTCCCGTCAGGTAGGGCACCAGGAAAATGGCCCAGTCAGCTGGAGGCCACCTGTAGGCTGTCGCCAGCCTTTCAAAGGTCGTCAGGTACTGCTCCACGTCATCACCTTCCAATAACTTCGGCACTGCTGACCTGTGCCAGGCTGCTGGCGATAGTTCTGGAGGTGGGGCTGCTGGTGGTGCTATTGGTAGCACGCCGGGGTGCGCTGCTGGTGGTGGTATGCCTATCGGTGCCGCTCGCGCTGCATCTCCATGCAACGGCTGCCTCCCCCGTTCCAGCTCCAGCTCATCATGGAAGTTGTTGAGCTGCACCTGGACACCTCGCCACCTCTGCTCCTGCTTATGCGCCTCACGTTCCTGGGTCTGTAGGGACTTCTGCAGGAGACCATACAGGGATGTGAGGTCAAGCGCCTCCGTCTGTCTGTCCACGACAGCGACAGGCTCTGTCACTCCCCCTCTGGCTCCTTCATCCTCTTCCTCACCTGGCGGACCCAGGTCATGAGGGACCAGCTGTCGGTACGCCATGCTACGTACCAGGGTCCGTCTCGTCGACCCCTTCCTCTGTCCTCTAGGAGGCGCCACGATCCCACTTCTGACACCAACTGTGAAAAGATTGCGCCTCGCGCTAACTCCCACACCAGGATGGTGGCCCTAGGACTTCCAGAGGTCTTGGGTGAGGGTGTGAAGAACACGGCAAAACAAGGTGATATCCAGTGAACTTAAGTGAGAATTTATTTACAGTGCAAAAACAATGATGACAAAACAGTGCAGTGACAAAACGCCAGCAAGCACACTCTAAACAGACAAACAAACAAACTAACAAACAAAAACCAATTACTAATGCACAATTCTCCTTCACAATCAAAATCACTTCTACTTGCTTTTCAGTCTACCTGCTCTCCAGACTCCCACCCAGAAGTGAGAAAATCCTGAGCTTAAATAAAGCCTTCCAATTATCTTCATTGGAACATACCATCTACAATAGGGTACTAAACAGTCCGTTTACATACAAGTAAACATGATACACAATGACATTACCCCTGCACAAATCATTCCCTTTCCCCCATCCCAATTACACAATTATCTCAGCATTTAATCATGCAATTGTCCAGAGCTCAGGTTTCTTGGGGGACGGAAAGTTTGCGGGATCAGGAAGTGTGTGTGATGTCAATGCTTGTTTGTGTGGTGCGACAATGTATGGATTAACAGCGTGAAATGAGTTATGGAGCGGATACAACTGGTACCAAGCTGATCGCTATGATGGTGCATGGTAACTGGGTGAGTAACAGAGCGATTTGTGAAATATGATCGTGCTGTGTTGGAATGGATACACGGTTGCCGGCACCGTGCAACATTCCAAAGTAACCGGGTTGTGTATGGATGCGTGTGTGCGTGTTTCCGTGTGGCAGAGAAGTAGCGTTCAGTTTAAATGTCGCGGGTGGTGTCAGGTGCGTTAGGGAAAAGGAGGGGCTGCCTTTTCACATTCCTCCACCACTGCTTGCGAGTGCTGTAGGACATAGTGTGTTGCCAATGGTTTTCTTGGTGACTGGGTTCCCAGCTGACTTGAGATCATTCATAGTTCTTGGGTTATCACCAATACTGCATGAGGCTAGATCTTGCATGGAGCCCCAGACCGAGGGCGATTGACAGTTTTCAAATACTTATTTTCCCCACTGTATATATTTACATTTACACACACATACACACATACGTAGATCACATTTACACACATACACATACACATACACAAACATATTGATATAAATACTAGGGCTGGGCAACGATTAAAATTTTGAATCGTGATTAATCGCATGATTTCCATGATTAAACACGATGAATCACATTTGTATACGCGAAATCCGATAATGAATTCAAAAGTAGTGTACAGTGAACTTTTATTTAAAATGTTCTGCCATATGAACGAAAATGCCATAACATGTGTTGTGCAAACACTTTTAACATCAGCAGGTAAATAAAATATTCAGTGTAAATCTCAACTTAAACAATGTTATCAAAGCAAATACAAAATTAAAATTAATGTTTTCCTGTTTGTTATGAAAAAGAAAGAAAATTGGCCACAAAATCCTGAGCCACAATCATCATTAAAACATGCAATTTAGGTAATAGCAGAAACATTTTACTTTCATCAGGGAGCAGCATAACCAGTCTATATTCAGTACCAAATGTCCCTGTTAGAGTGAGAAACCAGAAAGCACTTTCAGTGCAGTTTTTATATAGTAGCAGTTACTACTACAGAAATATTACTTGTTTAAACGAAACATGTAATAATTCAAATTATTGTATTATATTAGTAATATTCCTATTGTAAAAGTATACATATATCTCATGTTGCCATTCTGTATTCTGAGTAAATTGATTATATATTGATTTAACATAAATTACATAAATACCTTGTGCATGTGTGTATTTATTGCACCTACCTGTTCTGTTTAATGTTATTTTCATTTGAAAACCCATAGTTATAATTATAATGATTATTATTGTAATGATTCATAAGTATGCAGTGTCATAACTACATCTCTGACGTTTATAACAAACCAACCCGTTAAAAAATTGGTTGAAAATTGGGCCAGCTATGGTTATTTAAAACGTACATGTACCGCTACCAACACAATGTTATGGGTGAGCGAGCTGACTGTGACCACTGATCTCAAAAAGAAACTGGATAGCGCATCACATGGTTTCTGACAGTTTCAAAGTGAGGCCACACGAAAAATCGCGGCGGCCATTTTATTGGGACCACTTTCCTGATTGGGACCAATGATTATGACGGGCGATGAATATTATATATAAGATATTTAATGAATTTGCATATTAAGCCTTAAAGTAATTGGCCAGGTTCTAATCATCAACACTAATAAAATACGATAGACGAAGAAGTTTCAATATTTGAAAATATTTATATATATCAAGCAAACACAAGCTATATAACAAGGTTTATGAAAACTTGACATCACTATAAGGCTTAATATACAAATACTTATATCTAATATTCATCGCCCGTCATAATTATTGGTCTCAAGCAGGAAAGTGGTCCCCATAAAATGGCCGCCACGATGCCTCACTTTGATACCATGGGATGCGCTATCCAGTTTCTTTTTGAGATCAGTGACTGTGACAAGTTGGCCGCCATGTGCGGACGTTCGACTCCGATGGCCGGCAACGCAACGAGACATATATCTATGGTTTATCCGTTTCCGGTTTCGCTGCAGACTTTTACAAAATAAAAGCCTTTGAGCACGCGATAATATAATTGACGGTGTTAAATTATTGATGAATTAACGCGAGATTAACGCATTAAACTGCCCAGCCCTAATAAATACGTACACACGCCTACATAACCCCATTTTAGTGTAAAGCCTTGCAGAGTTGGGGTTAGGGTTCAGTTTCAGTGTAAATCTTAGCAGGGTTAGGGTTAGGGGACTGCTTTGACATGCTCGGGCCCTTGTGCTCCTATGGTGACCTGGACATCATCTTTCTGATGTATGTCCAGCCAGCCTTTATAAACACACACACCAGTGTTAATTTTGTTGACGAGAACTATGACTAAAAATATTTGTTACTGACCTGTTTCCAACACGATGTGTCTTTGAAAATAAAAACTATGACTAAGTCTATTTTAACTTTTGTTGACTAGACGAGATGACACAATTATATTTTTCTAAACTTGCATGCACCTAACATCATTGGTTTAATGTTGCCCGGGCCCGTATCCCTTCTCCACTCCCTGAGATGCACAAACATGCAACTGACGCCCCCAAAAAACGCTGTATGATGGCTCAAGTTCAAGCACTCGGTACTAGACGAAAAAGAAGAATAGATATCTGGACACTCTTTAACAATAACTTGAGAGAAAATAAAACGCAATGCACCGCAATTACATGAGAGAAACCTTGTGGCTTCAAAATAGGTGGGAAGAACACAACAAACATGAAGATGCACCTGAAAGCGCACAACCCTGACATTTATGCCATGGTAAATTAGCTTGTAACTGACAATGATAATAAGCTAATGTTAACTAGTTATTAGAATATATATGCCAACGTTAAGTTAACTTCAAAGGGGCAGTCGAGTGTATAGGTCTTGTGAGCTTGGACAGCTAGCAAGTAATTTTCGATTGAAGCCTCCCGTTAGCCTTGGCAAAATGATCTCCAAAACATTGAGCTAGCTAACGTTAGCTAACAATGAGGTAGCATAGCTAAGTTATACTAGCCATTGATAGCTAGCTAGTAAATTCATTGCAGAATGGACTATAGAACAGGCCAAGCATGACATTAATCAAGATACAATTAATGAATATGTGATTGGTTAACATATCCTTGTCTATTTTGGCAATTTCATTGGCACTACTTTTAACCTTCAAATCTATCCGTCTAGCTAAATCTGTTGGTTATCAGATTGCACAGCAATTCATATTGTGGATATGTGGTTGATTTAACTCTAAGGCCAAGTAGGCATAGTAGTTGTATTGTTTTATCACATCATTTGAATCTTCAAAATCTAGACTTGATATTCTCTTATATTTTAATGAGAATACTGTTAATTAAGTATTGCCTTAAAATTATTATTTACTTACTTATTCAATTTATTATAAATTGGATTTCACCTGTAGGCATATACTAGGAGATCTATATCTTAGATACTAATTGTATCCACAATTTAAATACTGAAAGCTTGACTATTATGCAGTTGTAGACACAACACAGGGGGTGCCTGGGCCTGAGAAAGGCAGGAAAGGAGTTTAATGGGGCTATAAGATGGACTTTTAAATGTGACTAAAACTAGACTAAAATGTTCTGAGTTTTCGAAGACTAGAAATAGGCTAAAACTAAGAAGGATAAAAATGACTAAATGTAACTAAAACAAATATGCATTTTCATCTAAAGACTAAGACTAATTTCTAATTGCTTCAATTGCTTGTTATAATATGTGATTGGTTCCTCCCTGTCTCAGATATAATATGTCATTGGTTCCTTCCTGTCTCAGTTATAATATGTGATTGGTTCCTTCCTGTCTCAGTTATAATATGTGATTGGTTCCTTCCTGTCTCAGTTATAATATGTCATTGGTTCCTTCCTGTCTCAGTTATAATATGTGATTGGTTCCTTCCTGTCTCAGTTATAATATGTGATTGGTTCCCTGATCATGTAGGCTTGGATGCGCCAGACCACTAGTTCAGGGAGATGTCCAAGGTTGATAAGGTCATGAGCGTTAGGAAATCTCATCTGCAGTGTTGAAGAGTTTTTTATTAGTCAAAACAACTCAAAAGTAAAAAAAAGTTGTTTCTGAGTTCCAGGCTTGTGCTGTGTCACAGGTTTTTCAAGTCTTCCATTTAGAGGTCGAGTTTCTCTCAGCCTTCTGCCACGGGAGAGAAGCTCATGATACACTTCAATAAAAAGCAAATGGAAGAGTATGCTGCTGAATGCCATTCCTTATTTATTGATAGCAGACAGTCGGAGCTGTCGCACACACCGTGTTGTGAGCAGTGACAGGCAGACAGACACTTTGGCCAGCGTTTCCCAATCTATTCATTTGGGCAATGATTTAGGGCTTGCCGTGACAAGCTGGAATGGAATAGAAGTTTTCTGCAAGATTGTGTGTGTGTGAGTGAGTGTGTGTGTGTGTGTGTGTGTGTGTGTGTTTGTGAGTGTGACTGTGTGAGGGTGTGGGTGAGTGTGTGTGTGTGTGTGTGTGTGTGTGTGTGTGTGTGTGTGTTTCACTCCAGTTTTCTGTCAGATTGCTCCTTCCTTTCCTGCCTCCCTCCTTCCTGCAGGCCCAGAGGCAGATGGAGGACTGATCTCTGGGTCTCAGTGAAAATTACAACCATTCCGACTGCACTGATATCAGCAGCCAGGCTGGGGGTGGCTTTAGGGGTGGTGGAGCTGTCTATAGGTGTGTTGTGCGATGGAAGTTCCTATAAGGGGTGCTGTATGTTGTCTGTTTCTATAAGGGGTGTTTTGTCTTGTGGGTTTCTGTAAGGGGGGCTTTGTGTTTCTATAAGGGCTGCTGTGTGTTGTGTGTTTCTTTAAGGGGTGTTGTGTGTTTCTATAAGGGGTGCTGTGTGTTTCTATAAGGGGTGCTGTGTGCTTCTATAAGGGGTGTTGTGTGTTGTGTGTTTCTATAAGGGGTGTTGTGTGTTTCTATAAGGGGTGTTGTGTGTTTCTATAAGAGGTGTTGTGTGTTGTGTGTTTCTATAAGGGGTGTTGTGTGCTGTGTGTTTCTGCAAGGGGTGATGTGTGTTTTGTGTTTCTATAAGGGGTGTTGTGTATTGTGTGTTTCTATAAGGGATGCTGTGTGTTGTGTGTTTTTATAAGGGCTGCTGTGTGTTGTGTGTTTCTATAAGGGGTGTTGTGTGTTTCTATAAGGGGTGTTGTGTGTTTCTATAAGGGCTGCTGTGTGTTGTGTGTTTCTATAAGGGGTGTTGTGTGTTTCTATAAGGGCTGCTGTGTGTTGTGTGTTTCTATAAGGGGTGCTGTGTGTCGAAGCTATCTCTATGTGAGATACAAAAGAGGCGCACTTGGGTGAAACCGCAGATTGCCCGATGCTTAAGGATAGAGGCAAGTTGCGCTTTCCGTCTTATTCATGTGCATAAATGGTATAAGGGAAAATGGGTGTTCACCGCAAAGAGATGGCTGGAGATGCGTACAGTGCTCCTATGTATTCCGTGGTATTTACTAAGACTGCCTGACGAGAGCGCGTCTCTAATTTGCGTGAGAATTCTGCTCCTCATAAAACCAGGTTGATTTGTAACGAAACAAGAGTTTTAGCATGACATATCAGCTGCTACATGAAAACTATGTGAGTGCGAGAAATCTGACGCATTTCATAAAAGAAAAAAAGGGTTTTGGGTGGGGATACAACTGAAAATATATCAGAAATATTATTTGTTTAAATGTTCATTTAATAAGGCATATAAAAAAAAAATCCCACCAGCTAGCTGTTCGGCCAGGTCTTACCCAGGTCTTGCCTTTTCCCCCCATCGTTCAAGCACACCGAGTACAGCACTCACCTTTTGCGTTGGAGTAATGTGTATCTATTCAGGAAAAGTACTTGTATCTGAAGTACACTAACTAAACTAAGTAAATTGTAGAGACAGAGCACCATATATTTATTACATTTATTTCACCTTCCATGTTTATTTTGACGTTATAGCCTCTTGAGCGCAAGCTACCCCCAGTGTCATGGCAACCGAACGTCAACGTATCTGAAAACCTCCGTTTCCCCTGACAAACCGAACCCGAAGTTTTCAAATGTATCCGCCTAGGGTAGCGTTTTTGAAAGGCATCGTTCGGAGAAATATATATGCGTTTCTATATTTACAGGGTCTAAGTTTGCTGTAACCTCTTGAACCAAAAGCTCTGGTTCTGATTCTAACTCATCATCCAAAGTGGCAGGAACACGCAGGCCCATTCTCCTCTTTTTTAGCGCCGCGCTAATAACACTAGAGGGCGGAGTAAGGCGCTGATTATGCAATGCGTTCTTGTTTGATAAATACTACGCAAAATGCACAAACACATTTTGCGGTGTATGCGGTATGACAAAGGCGCTGCGCTTCCAAATGTTAGAAAATGAGGCCCTGTGTGTCTTGCTGTGTGGCAAATCCCAGTGCATCTCCTGGATCCTCCTAGTAATTAGCTGTCACCATTTCCTGCTGCTGGTTTAATGTTCCAGTTATCAGTGCTGTAACCATCATCACACAGGGCAGAAAGAGTGTGTGTGTGTGCATAAGTGTGTGTGTGTATGTGTGTGTGTGTGCGTGCGTGCGTGTGTGCATGCATGTTCATGTGTGTGTGTGCATAAGTGTGTCTATGTATCTGTGTGTGTGTGTGTTTGTGTTGTGTTACTGACAAGGGGGAATCCTTTGTTCAAAAAAAGAAGTGTAAGATTCTGTTTTAAAAAAAATTGGGTTAATTTAGGGAATGCTGAATGGAGATTTTGGCAGTTGCTAATTATTTTAGAGCCTCTTCCCTTGATACTAGAGTATCAGGACCCCCCTCTGTGTTCTGTCTAGCAGAACTGTGTGTGTGTGTGTGTGTGTGTTTTTGTCTGTGTCTGTGTGTGTGAGAGAGAGTTTGTGAGTGTATATGCGTGTCCATTATTTGATGATATTCCCCAGTTGTTGTGAGAACTCTCATTCTTACTTCTGTTATTATGCATGTTCTGGCCTTGATTTGGAATCTAGGGCTCTTCTGAGTCACCAGACAAAATGGAGGTTGGTTTGGTGATGCTTTCCGTACTGGTTCAGACTGGAGGCTGGTTTGGTGATGATGCTTGTGCTGGTTCAGACTGGAGGCTGGTTTGGTGATGCCCATCTTGTCCAGGAGGCTGGTTTGGTGATGCCCATCCTGCTCATGCTGGGCTCATCACCGTCACACACCCACATCACCGTCTCTTGTCCTGTCATTATTTTGCCCATTAGTTGCCACTCTGGCCTGGAGCCTGGTGAGCAGTGGCGTGTCAATGCATCGTAACTAAGCCTGTGATTGTGTCTTTGACATTCACATTCAGGGGAGACTGAGAGGCCATTATCCCTCTCCCTCCTTCCCCGCACTGCTCTAGGCTCCCGTTACCCCACTCTGATTTGGCAAAGATACGACTCAGACACCAGGGAGAGGTGACACGGCGTGTCTGTTTGTCTGTGCGTGTGTGTGTGTGTGTGTGTGTGTGTGTGTGTGACATGGAGGACACAGAGGGGTGCAGAAGGGAGGAAACATAACACTCGTCTCCTCCGTTATTTGCTGGTGGCTGTAAGACGAGACTGTCACAATAGGGGAGGGGGGTTATTTATTCTAGAAGTGAAATGCTACAAATGAGAGTTTCCCTCAAATCAATAATGCAAACTCTGCCTTCCTGATCTCTGATCTGTGCAGGTCCTCAAGGGCCACTTCAGGTAACACACACACACACACACACACAAGCACGCACACAGGCACACACACACCCACACCCACAGGCACACACAGACACCCACACACACAGGCACACACACACACACACACACAGACAGACACACAGACACGCAGACACAGACACAGGCCCAGACACACACACACACACACACACACACACCCACACACACACACACACACCCCCCCCCCCCCACACACACACACACACACACACACACACACACACAAACACAAACACAGGCCCAGACACACAGACAGACACACACCCACACACACACACACACAGAAACAGTTACACACACACACACACACACACACACACACACACACACACACACATTCTGTGCTGGCTCCTGCTCCCTACTTACCTTATTTACATTATTTCAGAAAAGGAATAGTTAATCAATTCAATACATTTACATGCTTATTTCACTGTCAAACAAAGTTACTGAACATTTTTCCCCAAAAGTTTGAGTACTTTAGAGGAATCCTGCGTTAATCTAACTCTAAACATGCGTGCAGTGAATAGTAAAACCTCGGAAATGGTCAAACC
>NC_137921.1:42100270-42110270 GCF_963457725.1 Sprattus sprattus | reverse complement strand
AGACACTGTGCCTTGATGGTACTATGCCATCTAGTCCTCAACCAGTTGGTGGTCAGTGACTTTGGTTTTATTTTTTCATCAGTCAAATTCTGACTACCCTTGAGCCAGTACAATGCCCTGAGTAACGTCGAAATTCATACACGATAACTTGCCTTAGAAACCACAAGATGTTAACCGAGGCAGCATGACATCCTTAGTGCCGCTGTGACAGCCCGTTTACATGATGTGCTGTCTACAGCTCATATACTTAAAGACCTTTATTCTGACACGCATCACACTCAACCCTGTTTGAAGTTGTACCTTCTCCACTGCAATGTCACCAGCAGCAAGGGCAGAGGATCAGTCACCTAGCAATACAAGCCTCATACACACTCACACACACGCCCTCACACACCTCCCGCTCGCCTTTGTTCTCGGCTGCTGAGGGGGATTAGGCTTAACCCTCCGGAAGACGAGTGTACTATTTTGGGAGAGGCGGCGCGGAGAAGGGGAAAAGTATCAGCGGTTCTCTCTTCTTCTCTCTCTTTAATCACAGCAATGTAACACAATCTCCCTGCTGATCCTCTTCATGTACATTAGACCTGGTATCTTGTGAGGTGCGGGTGTTTTGTCTTCAGTCTTTGGCAGAGTAATTTAATCTAATTACAGATAAGGCTTTGCGTTAGCCCCTCGGTGCTGTTTGGCGGCCAGCCTGCGATAAGCACACCTCTCTGATAACCTGAGGAATTACTGTTTTCCTCTGCTGGTGTCGCTGCTCAGAAATAAAACGGTTTGCGCGTTTACTCCGGCAGATTATCTCGCAGGCCAGGGTACTCACCAACTCCGATTCCGCCAACATCGGTCAGCACTGCCTGATAAGCGGGAAAGCACGCACCTGAAGCAGGTAACAGATGAGGTTTCTAACCGTAACTTCATTGTACTCTGACTTCAGAGGGCATCCATTCACCTATGCTGCGCACTAGATCGTGAACATCACATAGGCTTGCAATCCAGCATGCCAGGATCAGACAGGGAGCGACGGCGAGAGAGACAAATGTGGAGAGATAAAGACAGGATGAGACAGAGAAAGAGAGAGACTTCTGGAGAATTATAGAAAGAGAAGGAGAGAGGGAAAGACAGCTAGACAGGAGAGAGAAAAGGACAGCAGAAGAAGAGGAGATCCAGCCGGGTAAGAATGGAAGCCATTAGGCCACATTACTTTCTCCTGCCTGGCACTGCCGCCTGCAGTAATTATACAGAAGATTTGTGTCACTATGCAGTAATTGATGCCTCAAAGCTAAGTACAGCTGCAAACACACACACACACACACACACACACATACACACACACACAACACAGTACAGCTGCACTCATGAGCCAACTGAGGACTTCTTCAGACACTGCCCTACACATACAGACACACAACCAGTCATATACACACACACACAGTGGCACAAACACACTGATATGGCCTTGTAACGGTGCGGCTGCCCGTTACCTGTACGGAGATACAATCCTGGGCTAAAACAAACACACTGGACAGTGCGGGCTGCAAGCACATGTTTTATTTGCACTCAAACACTACTAGCAATTTTTACCACGATCACAACCTCCTCGGTAAAGATACATACACCGAACATACCGAGTCTAAAAGACCTTCCCTTCAATCCGTAGCAAACGTTGTGCAAGGCTGGACAGTGGCGGAGTACGTGCCGTGCGTTGGCAGGTTGACTTCCAGATGCAGCACAGAGGACTGACCCGATGGAATGTCGGGAAGAACCTTTGAACTCTGGGGCCATCGAACGTCAGATGTGCCCACGCCAAGTTGGTGGGATGAGGGGGGTGTGTAGTGTGGGTGATGAATAGTAAGTTATTAAGAGTGCTAGGTAGTTCGATAAAATGATTGTCTTTGGGTAAACCTGCCGGTATAACTATGCTAATGTATTTATTGATGAGTCGAAATATGTATATTTTTATTGATTGATTTGCGATGTGCAATGTTTCAGGCCAGGGTAACAAGATACCGGTGCAGAACAGGTCTGAGGAGACTTAGGGGACCAACTTCCCACCCCTTTTTGACGACTAAGGTAAACTGTTTAGATTGGAGAGCGACAAAGTGTGAAGGTGACTCACGATTGTTGAGAGTTACTGGTGCAGTTTTGGAGCTGAACTGTTTAGGGATTTCTTAAGAATTATTGCTTATTATTGTTTGGAGTTTTTGTTTATTTTAGTTTGTTGTCCATTCTGGCGTGTTTGCCTAATACCACGGATATTAAACATTTGCCATTTTTTATTAAACGTCTGAGACACTGCCTCCACTTCATTTGACATTGCACGAGGCCATCCTGGCGACAGGCCTTAAATAAACTTTTGCTTTGAACTCAGTGCTGAGGCCATACATACATTATCACACACACCACACCACGGACATCACGAAGACCCTCAAAGTAAAATCAAGCAGTAACACACACTCACTCACAGGAGAGAACACTCGCCACAGTGGTGCACGCACATGCAGGAACACACTGGTTATTGCAGGGCTCATTACATGATTATTTGTTCAGGAACCTTCTGGTGTGAAGCTTACATAATGCCACCTCTTGGTTTGGGGAAAGTCACATCTTAATTTGCAATATTACATAATGACTTCCACCTAATTGAGTTATAAAAAGACAGTATCTGCAGGGGCATTGCAGCCATTGGTATGGGAGATGTGTGTGTGTTTGTGTTTTATGAGGTGTTTTTTCTGAAAATGTTTGACGTCAGCGTTTCTGTGAAAGTGTGTATAGATGAAAGAGTGTATTTCAGAGTTTATGCATGTGCGTATGTGTGTGTCTGAGAGTGTGTGTTTGTGTGACAGGGTGTGTGTAAATGGGAGTGTGTGTGTATGCTTGGTTGTGTAGATGAGAGAGTGTGAATGGGACTGTGTGTGTGTATGCTTGGTTGTGTAGATGAGAGTGTGTGTCTGTGTTTTTATGTCTGTAAGTGTGAGTGTGTGTGTGTGTGTGTGTGTTTGGAAATGTGAATGTGAGTGTGTGTCTTAGTGTACTGAAGTATGCCTGGATGCATGTGTGTAGGGAAATGGTGGCGATGGAGTGCTGTGCCCGTGGCGATGGGAGCTGACAGCATCCTCCTCTGGACCGACTCCAGAATCCAAGTGACGCCAATGCCAAGCAACTAGAGAAGGCGATTTGGGTTGGATGGGTGGGGGGGGGTAGAACTGGGTTGCGTGTATTCCTTGAGCACATGAATAAAACATCTCCAAAGACGAGGTGAATTATTGAGAAGGAGGTAATGAGCACGGGTAGGTATGGGAGTGTGTGTGTGCGAGCGTGCGTGAGTGTGTGTGTGTGTGTGTGTGTGTGTGTGTGTGTGTGTGTATGGGGTTTCAGACGCTGATGGGCAGAAAGAGAGAGAAAGAGAGAGAGGGAGTAGGAAGGGGAGAAGGAGAAAGGGAGAGGAAGGAAGAGAGTTAGAGGAAGTGATAGAAAGAGTGTTTTGGAGAGAAAACAAGTGTGGGAGGCCAAAAGGACAGAGAGGACAGAGGAGGAGGGTGGGGGGGGGGACATACACCCATACTGGTGATTGGTTGGACTGGATGAGAAAGACAGAAGCAGAGAAAAGGTGAAGGAGGGACAGAGAGAGAGTGGAAGAGAAAAAAAGAGAGGCAGGACGAGCTAAGTTCCGGTATGCGAATTGCAGAGATTCGAATGGGTGAAACCTCTTCACCAGGGGAGGAGAGGTGAACGAGACGAAAGGGTGATTTACACGCCTTTGTGATTTTTGGGTGATTTACACGCCTTCGTGATTTTTGTGAGTGTATTTCTGTGAGTGTGTATTTCCTGTGATTTTTGTGAGTGTATTTCTGTGAGTGTGTATTTTCTATTTCTATTTCTATCAACAACTTTTACGAAATAAATGACATTGCTTGACCGTGTAGCTTTTTGTCTCTGTTTTGTTACCGACTTTCAACCACGACAATGAGAGTGTTTGGGGCTGCCTGAGGCATTCTGTTGCATGCAGGAGGGGCAGAAAGGGCTGGAGTTGCCCCTGAGTGTGTTAGGAGATTATTCACATTCTTTATTAAGATTGACCCTCATTAATAGCATCCGCCATTTACATGTTTGCTGCAGGAAACAGTTGCCATGCCAATGTCCCTAGACACACACACTCTCTCTCTCTCTCTCTCTCTTATACATACTCTCACTCACACACACATACAAACAAACACATACTCTCTCTCTCTCATTCTCATACACATACACACACACTCTCTTATACACACACATACACACACTGTCCCCTCTTCTCTGTCACACATACACACAGACGCTCACTCACTCTCTCTCTAACACACCCACTCACACACATGCACTCACAAACACCCTCTCACACACACACTCACACTCTCTCTCACACACACACACAGACCAGAAACATTGATGTCTTCCTGAGGGAGTTCAGTTGTCACAGACCTAAAGGAACACCAAACACACATCACTCTGCCCCCCCTCACTGAAATAAGAGGTAAAGGAGGATGGCTTCTGGCCAACTCTAAGTGTAAAAGCAGACATGCTGTCACTGTGGTTATCCTCTTACCAGTGACGCATCTCACTCTGGGGAGAAGAGAGGGAGAGAAGGACAGACATACAGAGAGAGAGAGAGAACGACAGATAGATGGAGAGAGAGGGAGACAACGACAGACATACAGAGAGAGGGAAAGAAGGACAGACAGACGGAAAGAGAGAGAGAGAACCTGGCATAAAACAGTAACTGGAAATCAGCAGTCTACCCAGCCACCCTTCCCACAGATAAGCTGAGCAAGGTCATGAAAAGGTTATGACGAGGTGACTATGACTTCAGAAGAGACATGAGAGTAATGGGTATGGAGCAAGGGGCCTCTCAGATGGGTCCTCCAGTCAGGCAGCAGAGAGGCTCTTCATTCTGGGAATACAGGTTCACTTTCTGCAGTTCCAGACTGCAATATCAATATATGACGGCGTCAAGGACAGGCGGGAAGTAAGGTGCGAACTAGTCTGTCAGCTGCTATATGTATATGCCGGTCGTCTGGTCTCTGGGATGGTCTGTCAGCTGCGATATGGATATATGCCGGTCGTCTGGCCTCTTGGCTGGTCTGTCAGCTGGTTACAGCTTTGGAATCCTTTTGACTGATCCTGCTCCTGAAAGCGCTCATCACAGGTTGTAGAGCGTAGACACATAAACGTAATCTAGAATGAGACATACTGAGGACAAAGTGATATGATGAGGACACTGGTCCCTCAGCTGGTATGTCAGTCTCTGTTGGTTACCCTGCTTTGGAGTTCTGCCATGCACTTCCTGCTGAAAATATATGATTTGTGCTGTGCATCAGCCATCCCATAATTCTCTCCCCACACAGGAAGCAGGGGCCCCTTAAGCAGTGCCTGTGTAATAGTCATATACATTATAAATGCAGCGAGCATGAAATATATATACAGCCTGATGGATTGTGACCTTCCAACTAGGTTCCTTATGCTTGTGAACTAATAGAACATGACAGCATGTAAACAACCAGAGAAAAGTTTAGCAACTTTGTTGTCTGAACACCCTCATCGTCATTGGCACGGATATCTTCATCGTTGTCTTTCTTGTATAAACACCCTCATCATCATTGGCACGGACATCTTCATTGTTGTCTTTGTTAAAGAGAGCAAAGAATGGAGAGAAGAAGGGTGTTTAAAGGGGATTAAGAGAACGTTGATGATAGGGAGGGGAGTGGGGGGAGAGAGAGAAAGAGATGGAGGGAGAGAGAGAGCCTAAGATGAAGAGAGAGAGATTGAAACAGGTTGAAAACGCCCATGGCACTTTATGGAGGAAAATCAGATGGCAAAATGAAACTGTACATACAACCAAGTCACATCAGACCAAGCGATATCATATAGAACCAAGTCACATCGAACCAAGCAATGTCACATAGAACCAAGCACAAGCAACAGATAGAGGTATAAAGAGTAGGAGACAAAACATGCTGACCCTTCCTCAAACCTCAACTATGAAACAGACAAACACACTCACACAAACACACAGAGTTTGGATGCCTTTCCTTTATTCCTTTACTCAAGTGGCTGTCTCAGGATCAGACAGCTCTGACTGGCCTTCTTTGACAGAAAAAGCATTTGTGTAGCACACAGCTCGTCTGACACACAAGTCTTTACATCCGTCCATGACCAGCGGCTGACTGCATTCCCAGAAACTAGCCTGACCTTCCTGACTTGCAAATCAATGAGCGCACTACCCAATGACAGTGCCATAAGGGTTGCCAGATTGAGTGCTATTTATTCCCCAATTATCTCGGCTGCTCGTTTCAGGGAACTAGTTCCTGGGCCTGCCAGATGAGGTGCCGTATTGCTCAGCTGAGGTGTGAGGTGAGGTGGCACCCAACATGGCAGCCGTGCTGGTGTTGATTATTTCCCGTTTTAATGCTGGGGAAATTACAACCAAATAAAACTGTCCCTGCTAATTAAAATCCCCCTCACTTTCATCTAAATTGCCCACCAGGCCTAATCTGACTTTCACAGGATGCTGTGTTGAGAGCGGAAGGGTGGTGTGTGTGTGTGTGTGTGTGTGTGTGTGTGTGTATGTGTGTGTGTGTGTGTGTGTGTCGGGGGGGGGGGGGGGGGGGGGGGGGGGTCACACTGTCCTGCCCCCCCAAGCCTTGTTCATTATCATCTGTCCCTTACCACACACCCACTCACTCACGCACACACAAACACACACCTCTCTTAGGATCAGACAGCTCAAATGCACTATCAGAAAGACACACACACACACAAAGACACATGTCGCCAGCCCTTAAACATGTGTTGCAATGTTAAAAGATGGACATTCCCGACCATTTTACATCCTTTACGTCAGGAGCAAGAGGATGAGAGAAGAGAAAAGCATAAAGGAGAAGATAAAAGGAGAGAAGAAAAGAAGGGAAGAGAGGAGAAAAGAAGATGAAAGGAGATGAAAAGATAATGAAAGGAGATGAAAAGAAGATGAAAGGAGAGAAGAAAAGAAGAGAGGAAGTGAATAGAGGAGAAGATGAAAGGAGATGAAAAGAAGATGAAAGGAGAGAAGAAAAGAAGAGAGGAAGTGAATAGAGGAGAAGATGAAAGGAGATGAAAAGAAGATGAAAGGAGAGAAGAAAAGATGATAGGAGAGGGGAGAAGAGAAGAGGCAAGAAGAGATGTAAAAATGAAAGGAGAGGAGAGAAGAGAAGGTGAAAGAGGAAGGGGATGGGAAGAGAGAAGAGAAGAGACGATAAGATAGGAGAAGGGAAGAGGATATGAAAAGAGAGGATAAAAGAGACAAGAAATGAGGAGAAGATAAAAGGAGAGGAGAGAAGAGATGAGAAGGGAGGAGAATAGAGGAGATGAGAGGAGAGAAATAAAGAGAGTGGAAGATGAAAGGAGAGAAGAGAAGAGAGGAGAATATAAAAGGAGGGGAGAGATGAGAAGAGAGGAGATAAGATAGAAGAAGATGAAAGAAGAGAGTAGAAGATGAAAGGAGAGAAGAGGAGAGAGGAGTAGATAAAAGGAGGGGAGAGAAGAGAAGAGAGGATAAGATGAAAGGAGAGAAGAGAAGAGGCAAGAAAAGAGGAGAAGATTAAAGGAGAGGTAAGAAGAGAAGAGAGGAGAAGATAAAAGGAGAGAAGAGATGAAGAGAGGAGAGAAGCGAGGAGAAGATGAAAGAAGAGGAAATGATAGAAGATAAAAGGAGAAAAGAGATGAAAAGGGGGGAGAAAATTAAAGGAGAGAAGAGAAGAAGAGAGGAGAGAAGCAAGGAAAAGATGAAAGGAGAGAAGAGAGGAGAAAATGAAAGGAGAGGAGAGATGAGAAGAAAAGAGGAGAGAAAAAAGAAGAGAAGATAAAAGGAGAAGAGAGGGATATAGAAGAGACAACAAGAGAGGAGAGAAGAAAAGAGAGGAGAAGATGAAAGGAGGGAAGAGAGGAGAATATGAAAGGAGATAAGAGAAGAGATGAGAATATGAAAGGAGATAAGAGAAGAGATGAAGAAAGGAGAGGAGAGAAGAGAGGAGAAGATTAAATGAGAGAAGATAGGAGAAGGGAGGAGAAAATGAAAGGAGAGGAAAGAAGAGAGGAAAATATGAAAGGAGAGGAAAGAAGAGAAGAGGAAAAGATGAAAGAAGGAGAGAAGAGAGGAGAAGATGAAAGGAGAAGAGAAGAGACAACAAGAGAGGAGAGAAGAAAAGAGAGGAGAGACGAGAAGAAGCGAGGAGAGAAAACAAGAGAAGATGAAAGGAGAGGAGTAAAGAGGAGAAGAGACAACAAGAGAGGATAGAAGGAAGAGGGGAGAAGATGAAGGGAGAGAAGAGATGAGAAGAAGAGAGGAGAGAAGAGAGGATAAGATGAAAGGAGAGGAGAAAAGAGGAGAGACTAGAGAGGAAAAAAGAAAATTGAAAAGAAGGACAGGAGAGAAGAGAGGATAAAATGAAAGGAGAGGAGCAAAGAGAGGACAAGAGGTGAGAAAATGAAAGGAGAGGAGAGAAAAGTAGAAGAGAGGAGAGGAGAGAAGAGATGCGAAGATGAAAGGAAAGGAGAGAGGAGAAGGTGAAAGTGGAAGGGGATGGAAAGAGAAAGGGGATAGAGTGTGACATAGTGAAGGAGGGCTAGAGGAGAGGTGAGTAGACATGCAACACACAGCACAGGCAGGAGATACACACACACAACAGAGGCAGGAGATACACACACACAACAGAGGCAGGAGAGACACACACAGACACACACAAACACACAGCACTGGCAGGAGAGAGACAAACACACAAAACAGAGGAATGAGAGACACACACAGGCAGCACAGGCAGGAGAGACACACATACACACAACTGTGGCCGGAGAGACACACACACTCACACACACTGAAATCTCCCTGGGAAACATACAACACACACCAGCTGCTTTCAAGTGTGTCCAGGCCTCAGTGAGCGACCTGGTGCTGCTGCCCATGTTTGCGTTGGATCCACACCACTGGACCCATGCTGGTATCTCAGTATACACAATCACTCTCTCTCTCACACACACACACACAAACACACACACACACACACACACACACACACACACACACACACACACACACACACACACACACACACACACACACACACACACAAACAGACACTTAAGCTTAATGACACACACACAAACACACACACACACACACTCAAATACATAGCTGTAACCCCATCAAGCTGTAGCCAGAAAAAGCTCAAAGCTGGATTCCCTGCCTGTCTCTCTCCCCTGTTTTCTAAGCCTCAACTAACCTCTCTCCCTCTCTGTCTCCATCTCTCTCTCCATCTCTTCCTCCTGACGTACCTGCTCCATCTCTCTCCATCTCTTACAACATACTACAGCTATATAGGACCATATTACACCATACTACCATATTACACCACAGTACAGTTATATATGACCATATTAAACTATATTACATAATGTGTCAGCTATATAGGACCACACTACAGGAATATAGGACCATATTACAGCTATATAGGGCCATATTACAGCTGTATAAAAGCATATAATATATACGGGAGAGTGATGCAGAAGGACCATATTACCCCACCCAGGGCTGGATCTGAACAGACTACCATTCTTTGAAGAATTCCCCTTGGAGAGGAGAGGAGAGGAGAGGAGAGGAGAGGAGAGGAGAGGAAAGGAGAAGAGAGGAGAGGAGAGGAGAGGAGAGGAGAGGAGAGCAGAGGAGTCCTTTTTTCTGCTCATGTCTTTTCTCTTGCCAATCGATATCGATTCCGAGGTTTTAAAACGAGAAGCAATCATCAGACACTTTTGTGCCTCTATACAGCCGGTTGCCAGTGTGATTTTACAAGCACCCTCTAACAAGTTACTGCTAAGTAAGTCAACAAACCACAGCAAAAATTAAGACATGAATTGATTTCGGGCATTACAAAATATAGTGATATATGTATAGCAAATAAACTTGTCCTTTCACACCCAAGGATAATTGAAATAATTC
>NC_137921.1:42087770-42092770 GCF_963457725.1 Sprattus sprattus | reverse complement strand
TGTGTGTGTGTGTGTGTGTGTGTATGTTCTGTACATTCTGATGACCTGTGTGATATTCCGTACGATCTAATAGTATGTGTGTGATATTCCATACACTCTAATAGTGTGTGTGTGATATTCCGTACATTCTGATAGTGAGTGTGTGTGATTCCATACATTCTGATAGTGTGTGTGTGATATTCCATACATTCTGATAGTGTGTGTGTGATATTCCGTACTTTCTGATAGTGTGTGTGTGATATTCCATACATTCTGATAGTGTGTGTGTGATATTCCGTACATTCTTATAGCGTGTGTGATATTCCGTACATTCTGATAGTGAGTGTGTGTGATTCCATACATTCTGATAGTGTGTGTGTGTTATATTCCGTCCATCCCTCCTCCAGCTGCTGTAAAACCTGATTAGGAGTGATGGACTGCTTACGAAAACGCCTTAAGGATACAGGCGTTTGTGTGTGTATGTGTATGTGTGTGCGTGTGTGTGTGTGTGTGTGTGTGTGTGTGTGTGTGTGTGAGTGAGTTACACACACAGCCGCACAAGCGCATCATCTGATACTGTCTGGGCCTTAGCTGGAAGGCTTCAGCTCAAGAAATATGGATGAAAGAGTTTATACCACGGCTCCCGTTTCAATCACAGAGCTGCCATGCACGTCAACTGCTTCGCACACACAACACACACACATGCACACGCACACAGAGAAGGTTGTGTACTGTCCCACACATATCACACACACACACACAACACAGAGTGTATGACTTTTCACAGGGGGATTGCCACCCTATCTCACCCTGCAGGAGGATACCGACATGACATAATTCTCCCTTTCTTAAGCATCTGTGGCCGCCCTACCCGAGGTGTGTGGTGTGTGTGTGTGTGTGTGCGGGCCGCCCCTACCCGAGGTGCATTCTTCAGCAGCAGCCACAAATCAAAGGATCACGGCCTAATGGAATTTCCAGCTCTTCAAAAGGGAAAACAGCGAAATAAATAAAGAAATGGACCTGCTGCGGGATCAGGCTTAATCTGTCTTCCAGACAGTACAGGAGGCTTGAAAGGGTTGGTGTGATACTGTGTAGTATGGCGTGTGTGTGTGTGTGTGTGTGTGTGTGTGTGTGTGTGTGTGTGTGTGTGTGTGTGTGTGTATGTATGTGCAAGCTGTTAGCTGGAGCACAGAGAAAGAGCAGAAATAAACCAAGAGAGTTTCTTTTCAAAAAGCCCAAAAACTGGAGATGGAGGAAGAAACATCTGCTCTGATGACCTCCTAAGAGGCGGAGAAGACCGCATCACACATGAGGAGAGGAGAGGAGAGGAGGAGAAAGCCTCACACATGAGGAGAGGAAAGGAGAGGAGAGGAGGAGAAAGCCTCACACATGAGGAGAGGAGAGGAGAGGAGAGGAGGAGAACACCTCACACATGAGGAGAGGAGAGGAGGAGAAAGCCTCACACATGAGGAGAGGAGAGGAGAGGAGAGGAGAGGAGAGGAGAAGAGAGGAGAGGAGAGGAGAGGAGAGGACAGGAAGAGAACACCTCACACATGAGGAGAGGAGAGAAGAGGAGAGGAAGAGAACGCCTCACACCTGAGGAGAGGAAAGGAGAGGAGCAGAACGCCTCACGCATGAGGAGAAGACAGGAGAGGAGGAGAACGCCTCACACATGAGGAGAGAAGAGGAGGAGAACGCCTCACACATGAGGAGAGGAGAGGAGAGGAGAGGAGAGGAGAAGAGAGGAGAGGAGAGGAGAAGAGAGGAGAGGAGAGGAGAGGACAGGAAGAGAACACCTCACACATGAGGAGAGGAGAGAAGAGGAGAGGAAGAGAACGCCTCACACCTGAGGAGAGGAAAGGAGAGGAGCAGAACGCCTCACGCATGAGGAGAGGACAGGAGAGGAGGAGAACGCCTCGCACATGAGGAGAGGAGAGGAGAGGAAGAGAACGCCTCACACATGAGGAGAGGAGAGGAGAGGAGGAGAACGCCTCACACATGAGGAGAGGAGAGGAGGAGAACGCCTCACACATGAGGAAAGGAGAGGAGAGGAGAACACCTCACACATGAGGTGGGAGAGAAAAGGAGGAGAACGCCTCACACATGAGGAGAGGAGAGGAGAGGAGCAGAACACCTCACACATGAAGATAGGAGAGGAGGAGAATGCTGCACACATGAGGAGAGGAGAACACCTCACACATGAGGAGAGGAGAGAAGGGGAGGAGAACACCTCACACATGAGGAGAGTAGAGAAGAGGAGGAGAACGCCTCACACATGAGGAGAGGAGAGGAGGAGAATGCCGCAAACATGAGGAGAGGAGAACACCTCACACATGAGGAGAGGAGAGAAGGGGAGGAGAACACCTCACACATGAGGAGAGTAGAGAAGAGGAGGAGAACGCCTCACACATGAGGAGAGGAGAGGAGGAGAATGCCGCAAACATGAGGAGAGGAGAACACCTCACACATGAGGAGAGGAGAGAAGGGGAGGAGAACACCTCACACATGAGGAGAGTAGAGAAGAGGAGGAGAACGCCTCACACATGAGGAGAGGAGAGGAGGAGAATGCCGCAAACATGAGGAGAGGAGAACACCTCACACATGAGGAGAGGAGAACACCTCACACATGAGGAGAGGAGAAAAGGGGAGGAGAACACCTCACACATGAGGAAAGGAGAGGAGAGGAGGAGAACGCCTCACACATGAGGAGAGGAGAGGACAGGAGCAGAACGCCTCACACATGAGGAGAGGAGAGGAGAGGAGAGGAGCAGAATGTCTGACACATGAGGAGAGAAGAGGAGGAGAACGCCTCACACAGCATTCTTCTCTATCCTCACACACTCCCTTTCTCCTCACACACTCTGCCCATGCAACAGACATGCCCGTCTGTGCCAGCATGTGGGCGCCGCTCACAATTAGACAGGGCCCCTTTGTGCCATCTCTGCTGTGCCTGCTCGGTGCCCCATGCCCAATGCCCACCCTTCCCAACAGCCTCCTCCCTCGTCCAGCAGCAGCCCGATCACATCGAGGGGACCAGGAGCCAGTCACAGCCTGGAGCTAGCTACGTTGGCCAATCAGAAGTGACCAATCACTGTGAAATAGAAAAGCCCTGAAGCTAATTTCATTGTCAGAGTGAGGTTATTGATGTTGGGGTACAATAAGGTGGCGTTAGTTTCATTCTCAGAGTGAGGTCATTGATGTTGGGTTGCAGTAAGGAAAGGCTCTGGTTTGGTCAGGGACAGGTTGGCCTAGTGGTGTTGTTTTAAGTAGTGATGTTGAAGCTGGGATGTTGAGATGGTTTTTGTGTTAAAGTTAGGGTTTGGTGATGCTGGTGTTGGGTCAAGGTCAGACTAGTGTTGGTGCTGTTTGGGTATTGAGATGTGTAGAAGATTGATAGAGTTACATGAGTTGAGAGCTGTTTGAGTTGTTGAGATGTGTGTGTGTGTGGGGGGGGGGGTCTGATTGGGTCATTAGAGCTGTTTTGCGTGTTGAGATGTGTGTGGGACTGATTGGGTCATTAGAGCTGTCTGAAGCCCTGAGATGGTTTTTGTGTTAAAGTTAGGGTTTGGTGATGCTGGTGTTGGGTCAAGGTCAGACTAGTGTTGGTGCTGTTTGGGTGTTGAGATGTGTAGGAGATTGATAGAGTTAGATGAGTTGAGAGCTGTTTGAGTTGTTGAGATGTGTGTGTGTGTGGGGGGGGGGGGGTCTGATTGGGTCATTAGAGCTGTTTTGCGTGTTGAGATGTGTGTGGGACTGATTGGGTCATTAGAGCTGTCTGAAGCCCTGAGAGTCCTGATGAGGATGTTCCATAATCCCCTGCATTTAGAGAGAGAGAGAGAACGAGTGAGAGGAGAGCAAGCGAACGAGTAAGAGAGGAGAGAATGAGTGAGAGAGGAGAGAGAGAGAACGAGAACGAGTGAGAGAGGAGAGAGAGAGCGATTGAAAGAGGAGAGAGAGAGAACAAGGGAGAGAGGAGAGAGAGAGTAGAGAACCGGGAAAGTGAGAGAGTATGTGTGTGTGTGTGTGTGTGTGTGTGTGTGTGTGTGTGTGTGTGTGTGTGTGTGTGTGCGCTGATTACTCTTATCATCTTTATTCATCTTTCTGTCTGGCTCATTTTGGGCGAATTAAACTGTGCAGTGTCCAGAAAGCAAGGACAACAACGTGATTTATCTTGGCTTGGCGCCGAGGCTTTCTGGATGAATCCATCAGGGGTGCGTCTGAGCAGGGTGGGATGGGAGGCCTGCTGCATGCTAATGAAGGCCTAATGGCCCCACACGCCGCCGCCACCAGCACACAAACCCAGCCAGGGGGCATGACCTCCGCATCCCACCCCAAAAACACTGCGTCTTTAATTGCCGCACACACACTCAAACACACACATACACGCACACACACACACTCACAAACGCATACAGGGCAGGCTAGCAGAGGATAACCAGTTGTGAATGTGTGTCTATTTGCGCGCGTGCATGTGTGTGTCAATGTGTGTGTGTGTGTGTGTGTGTGTGTGTGTGTGTGTGTGTGTGTGTGTGTGTGTGAGTGTTTCTCTCTGTGTGTATGCGTTTGGGTATGTGCGTGTGCTGTGTGCATGTGTGTTTGCATGTCTCTGTAGTAGTGGAGGACCAAAGTAAGACAGGAGGAGTAAAATACTTGACCACACATGACAGATGACAAATGCAAATGTACAGTATGTCAGCCAGACATATTAACGATGTCCAGTGTCATTCATTCCCTCACAACACCCCAGGTCCTGTGTCATGAACCAATCAACCTGATTGACTAAACTGAAATGTGATCGGACATGTCCAGGTCCTGTGTCATGAACCAATCAACCTGATTGACCAAACTGACACGTGATCAATTATGCCAATAAGCAGTCAATGTGCTGCGCATCATTTCTATCCAAATATGTCAGAGTGAAAAGCCCTGTGATGTAACAAACGGAAAGACATGATCATCATTGTGCTAAACTCTACACTGATGTCTAGATTGACTGATGCCTCATTGACCGGTGAACTTTA
>NC_137921.1:42082770-42085270 GCF_963457725.1 Sprattus sprattus | reverse complement strand
AGCGATAAATCCTCCTAACATGACTGAATAAGTGCAGCTAGGGAGAGAGTGGTGATTTATTTGAACATAAATGAAGCCCTCATCAATCTTCGTGTCATCTAACGTGACCACATAATGAGTGCTGGGTTTCAGTCAAGCCAGTATAATTAACTCTCTTAACGCAATAGATTTCACAGCCACACACAAAACGACAGATTTACAATAGCGAGCACGCACGCACTATCTAGTTCTCCTCAGATTGGTAACTTCATGTTTTTTATATTATTAAAGTGAATTTATTAAGATGCAAACTAGGGAAGCTGGTCCCAGACTGCTGTTGGCAGAAGTGTCCCATGGACACGTCTTTACTCCCCTCTGCCCATGCAGTGTGTGTGTGTGTGTGTGTGTGTGTGTGTGTGTGTGTGTGTGTGCGCGCGTGTGCCTGTGTGTGTGTGAGTGTGTGTGTGTCTGTGTGTCTGTGTGTCATGGACAAAGTCTTCACCCCCATCTCCCAATGCAGTGTGTGTGTGTGTGTGTGTGCGTGTGTGTGTGTGTGTGTGTGTGTGTGTGTGTGTGTATCATGGACACAGTCTTCACCCCCGTCTCCTCATGCACTATGTGTGTGACTAGACCTCAGTCAGACATGCACCAAGTTTAACACTTAAGAACAGTCTGACAGAGTGAGATGCTGAGAGAGAAAAAACTGAGTTATGCAGAGTCTGTAAGGCCTGAACAGATCAGTCCAAGTCCATCCTCAGAACAAGTGAATCTGGACAAATCAGTCCAAGTAGATCCTCAGTCCAACTACACCCTCAGAACAAGAACATCAGGCACAGGACGGCACCGATGCGGGACAGAGCCACTAGATCTGTGCCAAATCTGAACCAGATCCGTGCCAGGGTAGGGCCACATATCTGCTATCTGCTGGAAGAAAAGGCTGTCAGATAAACTGCTCTGGTGTGTGTGTGTATGAGTGTGTGTGTGTGTGTGTATGTGTGTATGTGTGTATGTGTGTGTGTGTGTGTGTGTGTGTGTGTGTGTGTGTGTGTGTGTGTCCCAGCCTGATGGATGGTCCGCAGACATCCAGGGAGTGAAATTACTGCACTCTAACAATCACGCACAGGAATCAATCAAGCAAGCTTCCGCACTGAAATAGCAGAAATAAAAATGAGATATTCTTCTGTGCAAAAACTAAGATTCATCTGAATCACAAAAGGCAGTTTGAAAAGGCACACACAGTCAAAGATAATGGAGGACTGTGTGTGAGTGCGAGAGAAAGAGAGTGTGTGTGAGTGTGTGTGAGAGAGAGAGAGAAAGGAAATGAAAAGGAGGGAAATGAGCAGTGGACTGGAACGACAGATGTGTGTGTGTGTGTGTGTTTGTGTGTGTGTGTGTGCGTGTGTGTGCTGGAGTGACAGACGTGTTTTACGGAGGACATCTCTTTAATCTCACCTATGAGTTTAAATATACGAGCAGATCGTTACATTCAGCCTCGGCGCCAGAACACACATTTCACTGCACCAGTTACAGGGCAGGAGGACTTAACACACCCAGAAAGACTATTCTCGATCTCTCTCAAACACACACACACACTCACACAAGGTGAAGTGACACATTTACATATAGACACACACACACGGTGAAGATGCACACAGAGACACACACGGGGAAGGTTCATCCATACATCCACACACGAACACACACACAGACACGAACACACACACACACACACACACACACACACACACACACACACACATACACACACACACACACACACACACACACACACACACACACACACACAATCACACACCCAGACTCGAACACACACACACACACACACACAAACGGACATAGACACGAGCACATACGGACACGGACAGACACAGACACACACACACAGACACACAAACTCTTACACTCAAGCACAGTGCCACACACCCACAGATGGTGATTTAATGGCATTCACACACACACACACACACACACACACACACACACTCACACAACCATTGTTTTAGCAGCTGTGAGGGTTTGATCATGGCGCTGAGGTAGTCTATTAGAATAAAAATGACTGCATTGATACACCACGGGGTGCTGAGGCTAGTTTCTCATCAATGTGGCTGGATCATGCCAGCATGCAGGAGGATCAGAGTACATCCTGGGGTCGACGGAGCTGCTGAGTAATGGCACAAAATAAGACAACATGGTAACGCAACACAGCACAACACAATATGTCACGACACAACACAGCATAATATGACACAGCACCATAACGTATCACAACACGGGACAATATGACACCAGGCAGCACAAAACTGGCGCAACATGACCTGACGCATTACAACACGAGAAAACCCATCTTGGCCCATCTTGTCTCAACACAGAGATAACACAGCTTTGTCCGAGTTCAAGATCATCATGACATGATTCACTAACACAGCTGCAGGAAGCATTACATCAGACATACGTATCTAACTCACATACATACATCAGACATACGTATCTAACTCACACA
>NC_137921.1:42052770-42077770 GCF_963457725.1 Sprattus sprattus | reverse complement strand
ATGGCCCTACGCAGTGTGGTCAGATCCGCTGAGTTCATCATCGGCAGGAAACTCCCATCCCTTCAGGACATCTACCCCACAAGAGGCCTCCGAAGAGCTGGCAGGATCCTAAGGGTGGCTTTACACGACAACGCTCCCGGGTGAAACCGACAAAATATTTTATCAGATGTGCCTTTTGTTTAGACGGTGACAGCGTTTTCGGGGCTTAAAAACGCAAAAAAATGAACCCACCCTCCAGAGTGGAAATCTTAAAAACGCTCCACCGTCGCGTTCCCGTCTAAAGGGTTGAAAACGCAAAAGTGTGCTCTGAGCTGCTCACGCTGGCTATCCTCGCATACGCGTTGACATCATATCCATGTGCATACAGCCAAACAGCAACAAACATGTCGGATTATTTCCATCAGTCGGAGATTCAAGCTGCTTTGATATCTATCCAGGAGTCATTTCAGCAAATAAGCCGAGTAATCACAGATAAAACAGAATAGAGAAGGTGCATTAATTACACTAGGTCTCGAAGCTTGTCTGTTCTATCCCTTGTAGCCTACGTCGCTTTGGCCAAAGGCGTCTGCTAAATGACTAAATGTAAATGTACACTGCAAATGTAAGTGAATGAATAAATAAATAAGCACCCAATCGCGTTAAAATAGCCATAGTGGAATAGAATGGACAGGATATACATCCTGCAGTAGGTAGGCCTACCTCCACGTCTGCACCGTTAAGTTCAATTTCACACACTTTTGCGTCACCGTCTGCATGCAGATTTCCACCCAAAGACTCTCGTCTAAACGCGAAATAAAAAGTGGGAACGTTCAGATCGTTGTCGTGTAAAGCTAGCCTAAATGACTGTCATCACCCATCCTTCAGACTGTTCACCCTCCTGCCTTCTGGTAGGCGGTTCCGGAGTATCTGGTCTCGCACCCGCAGACTGGAGAACAGTTTCTATCCTAAGGCCATCAGACTCCTAAATGGACAATAATGCACTCTCATCACTTTACACTCGCCACTTTACTCTACACAGGCTCACTTTCACCGTTGTTTGCACTACATTTGCAATATTGCACCACCCACATACTTGAAGTGTCTATGTCTCTGTGTTCCATGGTTAGTATAGGTCCCATGTTAGTTCAGGTTATTATGTGTATAATATGTTCAGTATAGCTCATGTAGGTTTATCTGTTTAGTATCTGTTTAGTATGTCTATTTATGTTCAGTATCTACAGTATATTGTATATTTATTGTTTATCTAGTAGGTCTACTGCTTTGTCTTTCCATATGTTTATCTTATGTTCAGTACTTATTGTTAAGTTATGTTATGTTATATCATGTTGGAGTACTTATCTGTTATGTTATGTTATGTCCTATGTCCTGTCCTAAGAATTTCAGTGCCCAGTCCGACTCTGTTGTTCTGTGCATCTGACAATAAAAGACTTGACTTGACTTGACTTGACTACTCACCTACAGCATCCTACCTACAGGCCTTACACTGTCAGCAACACTGCTCAAGTCTAGATTCCTCTCTGTGCTGGTTTATACTGAGGGTCTAGTGTATCGTCCACTGAGTCTGAGGGTCTAGGGTATCGTCCACTGAGTCTGACCCCGCAAACAGGGAACGTCCCCAGGACGTTAACAGGACATTCGCAAGGTCCCCAATCGTCCCCAATTGGTCCCCGCCACAACGTTCGCTAGAGGACGTTACCAGAACGTTTTTGACGTTCGTAGCACATCTACGTTTGGTCCTTCTGTGACGTTCGCATGAGTCTTAAATCGGACTTTTAGGGAACCTCATAATTTGGTCTGTCAGCACACCTCCCCAGGACGTCATTTAAAAACGTCCCCGTAACCTTTACCTGCAGGTCCTCTGCGTGACGTTCGCATGAGCCTTAAAACGGACTATTAAGGAACGTTATAATTTGGTCACTCAGCACACGTCCCCAGGACGTCATTTAAAAACGTCCCCGTAACCTTTACCTGCAGGTCCTCTGCGTGACGTTCGCATGAGCCTTAAAACGGACTATTAAGGAACGTTATAATTTTGTCACTCAGCACATGTCCCCAGGACGTCCTTCAAAAACGTCCCCGTTACCTTTACCTGTGGTCCTCATGCGTGACGTTCGCATGAGCCTTAAAACGGACTATTAGGGAACCTTATAGGTCTGTTAGCACAAGTCTCCAGGACGTCCTTTAAAAACGTCCCCATAACCTATACCTGCAGGTCCTCTGCGCGACGTTCACATGAGCCTTAAAACGGACTTTTAGGGAATGTTCTTATTTGGTCTCTCAGCATACGTCCCCAGGACGTCCTTCAAAAACGTCCCCATTACCTTTACCTGTGGTCCACTGCGGGACGTTCGCATGAGCCTTAAAACAGACTTTTAGGGAATGTTCTTATTTGGTCTCTCAGCATACGTCCCCAGGACGTCCTTCACAAATGTCCCCGTAACCTTTACCTGTGGTCCTCTGCGGGACGTTCGCATTCAATCCTTCCAAAACGTCCCCTTGACGTCCTCTGATGGTCCTCTCTGAGGTTCCGCTAGAGAATTTTTTTTTTCATTTGCCCGACATTTTAATGATAAGCCGGGCAAATATCTATTTCTGCTCCTATTGAAGAAAACTGACGGCCTGCGTAGCTTAAATTATAACATAATCAGGTAGTTTAGAAAGCAACATGTTTATTTTCCTTAGTTTACAATGGGAAACAAAAACATTAATGTCTGATGAGCGTCAATAAGTGGCCTTTAATCTCAACCTGCTGTGGCGTTAAAATGAGCGCTGCAACATGGTCATTGCTCTGGGCCTCGTTTCCCGAACGCGCACTTAGCCTAAAAAGCACTTGAAATCGCTCGTAAGAGGATTCCTACGTTGCAGACGGGTTTCCCAACGCCACACTTAGCTTAAGTGTATCTTTCATTGAGAGGAATTCTACGTGTGGTCAGGACCAGTAGTAACTTCACACTTAGCGATGTAATCCACCAGGGGCGTCGTTCGACCGTCGTTCGGAGGAAACGGGAATTAAAAAAAAAAAAAACATGGCTACTTGAAGCGAGGAATATTTTACATGAATAAAGCTATCTACACAACTTTTTATATGTTTATAATGACTCGGTTTGATCGGAAATGTGCTACGCGACCAATGCAGAGTATTTAGGTCTTGACTGAAGCTTTCAAACAGTAGTTTGATGGCACATTTAGCGCTTATGCCACCACTCCATTGGCTTATATGGTAGCTTCTAGCTAGATGGTTGTATATTATGTAGAAGAAATCCAAACGATGTTTCTGTGTATAGCACATCATGAGAATGTCATTGTTTCACCTGCCTATTCCCATCAAAATAGAAATAAAGAATATTGAGTATTTGAAAATAAAGATTAGGCTATACAAAACTAGTGCATTGCCCGTAGGAATTATGCATTCTGTAGTGTTAGCAGACGTAGGGCTGTTGGGTAGTGTAATGGCAAGACATATTTGCACTCCACATAGGTACAGGTTACACTGAAGTATTATTGTGATGCATGTTTCCTTTTCATTAAGAAATGTGTTAATGGTAGCCTTTTTGGAGAGTTACCAACAAATAAAGTTTGAGATTATGTAGTGGATGCAGTTGAATATACTGTAGATGTCAACGTTGCTGTCTAAACTATAAACTAAATGTCATAAAGAATGACATTATTTAAAATGAAGTTATGGTTGAAATAGGATCACTTCTTTATTGTAAGGGTAAGTGTAGGGCAAGAATGGTCATGCAGTTGGACTCAAATGTAGGTTAATTTTATTGAATGTATGTAGCCTACTGTACTGTATGACTTTGATGATGCTAGCTTTGACAGCCCACTCTCAGACAGATCGTAATAAATGTCCTTACAATGGGAACACAGTTTAAATAGGCTTCTCTGCTGGAGATGGCGTTACTATCCCCGCCCCGAATTTAGTGCACATTGCACGTTCGATGCACGCATAGGCTAGCTAATTTCACAGCAATTAACGTAAACAGGTTAACCTGACGTAAACAGCTCCTAAGAGCTACTTAAGAACTCGTGCACGTTGCGCTCGTGCACCTGACTTTAAGTTGATGGTTGGGAAACGCACGTAAATACAAAGTGCTACTTAGTGTACGATGTCGCGGAAATCCACGTAGGCCGTTAAGATACATCGTTATCGGGAAACGAGGCCCTGTTCAATGAGAGAAGAGATTCTTAAATTATACGACCCTCTTGTGAATCCTTTGCGTCGCCTTTTCGCAGTGCTAAAAGAACATTTTACTGTCAATTACCTCGCACCTTAGCCAAGAGAACTTGTCACTCCATAAAGACAGAAACGCCCGACATTTCGGCTTTTTTCTCTGGTGAAGCTGTTCGAACATCTAGGGCTTCAGGTAGGCTATTCAGTGTTTGGAAAGTTCACTTTCTACATGAACTAATTCAGTTCATTGTCCATAATTCAAAATGTTGAACTAAGTTCACAGCTCCAATTTTCAATATGATGCGAGTGCGAGCTATAATTTTTCCAAATCTCTGACTCTCGGCTCGAACTTCGGGGCGCTCACGCATAGACAGTATAATACAATTCAGACTCAACACTACAGGTATTACAGGTTCGTCCTCGTCAAAAGGTTTACCCTCATCAATTGTGTTTGGCCTCTGAAAAAAAGCTTTTAAGACTAGTCTGTTTGGCCATGTTGGATCCTTGTCACTCAGTTCGCTCCTCGTTTGAAACCGAGGGTTTGCGGTTTCCAATTCCCATGCCTGCAATGAAGTTTGTAACCGTGTGTGTCTGTGTGTGTGTCTATGCATATCATATGAAATGTATAATATAAATGAACTTGTGTGTGTGTGCGCCCTGTAAGCAAAATGACGGCTCAGCGATCTATTATTATTTTATTTTCTTCATTTAGCTCAGCAAAAACGGTCGTGCCTGCTACGTCCGCGGTGCGTCCTTGAATAACGTCCCCAGGACGTCTAAAACATAGACATATATATGTCTATGCGTCTAAAACACGTTTCCCAGAAGTCACCACAATGCCCTCAGGACGTTCTTGCAACTTCCTGCAGAACGTCCCCAGGACCTATAGAAACACGTTCCCCAGACGTAACCACAATGCCCTCGGGAGGTGCTTGCAACGTCCTGCATAACGTCCCCAGGACCTATAGAAAACGTTTCCCAGTTGTCACCGCAACGTCCTCGGGACGGTCTTGGAACGTCGTGCAAAACGTCCTTGAGTTGTCAAGGGAACCATACACATTTACGTTTTTAGAACGTTCAGAGAGACCATTACAGGACGTCGAGGGGACGTAATTTTGCTTACAGGGGAGGGACTAGGGTATAGTCCACTGAGTCTGAGGGTCTAGGGCATGGGTCGGGAACCTGTGGCTCGCGAGCCACCACTGGCTCTTTTGCTGACGGCCGAGGCTCTCGGACGAAAAGGGTTGGAGAAAAATACAGGGAAAAAAACGAGTAATCAAGGGATCAGCTTTGGCCTAGTAGAAGGCTAAAATCACAGTCAATACTACTTATATTAAAATAACAAGGCTTTGTGCCAAATACGTAGGTCTATCTGAGTGATTTAATTTAATTTTCCACCTCACTTGACTCGTAACCATAGCCTGCACAATATTGTTACATTCGCGGCAGGTTGCCATGCCAATATCAAACAAAATCACAGATTTCCCTACAGTTTCGTCAACGAGAAAACTTTCAATGTTGAAGTTGAAAGGCTAGATTAGGTCATAAAGGGAAAAAACGTATTGTGCATCCCTGGTGTTTCTATCGGCAATTTCGAAATGGAGGGTGCCAAACTGACCTCGTCTGACATCTAGGTGGGCAAGTTCAAATCACTGAACGATCAGCTGGTAGTAATTGCACGTCAGCGAGCGAACACAAGTGGACTGACATGGGAAAGCTTCCATCCGAAGAAGAACTGATTCTAAAAACTTGGAATGAACTGCCCATTACATAACGCACATTGCAACGTGTTAGTATTGCTGTGTTAACCATGGTAACCATGGTTCCACTAATGCATGTGAGAAATCTATCTTTAAATCTTTCTCACATATGAAAAATATGAAGACGAACCTGCGCTCGCGGTTAAATGATGAAAGCCTCAATGCTTTTATGAAGCTTCACCTCACTGAATATGAGCCAGACGACAAGGCCATCAACAAGTCTGTGCAGCACCCGAGGTCGCATTTATCTCTGGGTAGGCCTAATGTTCAATTTGAGTGTTGTGTTGTTAACATTGTTAATTTCATGTCGTTGTTACATTGTAACGTTGCTAACTTCTGTCATTTCCCATTGCCATTTACAAGTTACTAGTACCATAACTTTTAAAACAAGTAGAAAATGTATTTACAGTAAAAAACTGTGTTGAATAAAAGTAACGGTTAGTTAAATATCCAAACTTTTTCTTGTAACCGTCTTTTTGTGGCTCTTCTGAGAAAAAAAAAAAAGAAAATGGTAAAAGTGGCTCTCCAGGCAAAAAAAGGTTCCCGACCCCTGGTCTAGTGTATCGTCCACTGAGTCTGAGGGTCTAGTGTATCGTCCACTGAGTCTGAGGGTCTAGTGTATAGTCCACTGAGTCTGAGGGTCTAGTGTATAGTCCACTGAGTCTGAGGGTCTAGTGTATCGTCCAGAGTCTGAGGGTCTAGTGTATATTCCACTGAGTCTAAGGGCCTGATTTACTAACAGGATTGCGCCCATTTTCTGGCGTAAAATAGCGGTCGTAACGAAAAACGGTATTTACTAAGCTGGCGCAGCGCATATTAACGCTTTGAGGGTGTGTACCTGCAAACAGGTGGGATGGTTCGGAAACGTGGGTGGTAACGTAGGCGTGTAGCGCTATTTAATGGGAGGAGTGCGCCTAATGATGAACTGCGTGGTATTTACTAAACTGCCCGGCGAGCGCACAACTCTGATTTGCAGGCTAATTCTCCGCCTCATAAAAGCACGTCTTAACCAAGCGCATTTCCACTGAGTCTGAAAACGATGATATGGCAGCAGCAAGGCAAAGACATAGACAGAGACAGCGAACAGAAATATTTGTTTCAACTCGTATAATTCATATATTCATATATATGAAATTAAACTTTCCGAACGTAATTGGAGAAATTGATCGCACCCACATGCAAACAGTCCCACCTTCAATCCGCGAACACGTTTACCGAAACAGAAAGCACACATATTCAATGAATGTCCAGGTCATATGTGATGCCAACATGACCATTACTTACGTGGAAGTGGTCTGTCCATGACAGTTTTATCTTTCGGAATAGTGCCATTTATCCATGATTGAGCAACGGTGATTTTGGAGAGGCCTGTCTACTTGGTAAATGTATTTGTTGCAGTGGGGATATATGGTAGTGAACCCATGTCCCTTGTAGAACGTATTAATCTCGCCATGTACACATATATATTGTTATAATAGACAGTTTATGCATTAATGCCACCAATAGCATATTATTTATAATCGTGTTCTTTTAAACATCTCGCTATAGATGATGGCGGGCAAAACAACAATATAACCCATTGAATCAGGTTCAGTGATTGAGCGAACGTGAACCAATATATCTATCTCGCTATCTATTCGCTATCTATTCGCTGAACCTTAGTTTTTTCTTCCTCGAATCTCCATGGTGGCAGTAACTGGCTGGCAAGTTCTCCAGTCTTTTAACGGTGCGCTAAATAATGATTGCCCAGCGCGTATCTGGCTTGATAAATATCACGGAAAATGCGGGGAATCACCGTGCGTTAATGTGCGCCTGGCAAAGATGCGTTCGCAAATCAATCTTAGTAAATCAGGCTCTTTAAAGGGGGGAGTAAGCACAGTTTGCCCAGCGCAGATCTGGCTTGATAAATACCAAGTAAAATGCGCAAAAACACCGTGCGTTAATTTGCGAACGCAGATTAAGAAGCGCTCGCATATTAGTAAATCAGGCCCTGAGGGTCTAGTGTATCGTCCACTGAGTCTGAGGGTCTAGTGTATAGTCCACTGAGTCTGAGGGTCTAGTGTATCGTCCACTGAGTCTGAGGGTCTAGTGTATAGTCCACTGAGTCTGAGGGTCTAGGGTATAGTCCACTGAGTCTGAGGGTCTAGGGTATAGTCCACTGAGTCTGAGGGTCTAGGGTATAGTCCACTGAGTCTGAGGGTCTAGGGTATAGTCCACTGAGTCTGAGGGTCTAGGGTATGGACCACTGAGTCTGAGGGTCTAGTGTATAGACCACTGAGTCTGAGGGTCTAGTGTATAGACCACTGAGTCTGAGGGTCTAGTGTATAGACTCAGTGTCTGTCATATCTGTTCTGGTCTCAACTGAGGGTCTAGAGCAGGGGTCGGAAATAGGCGAACCGCGGTCCGGGTCCGGACCCAACTGACGTCGTCTCCGGGCCGAGACACAATTGCAAAAAAATAAAAAAAATGTTTTTTTAAATAATTTTGACCAACGGTTTAAACAACTGATGTTTGGGTGACTTTTATAAACCTGTTAAATACATTAAATTAACCAAAACTTTATGGTAGGCTATGTTTTTGTTTAAACTTTATAATGCCATTAGCCAATCAGTGATAGCCTACTCGACGCAGCACGGGCTCACTGTTAGACTGGTGCACGCACGAGCTTCAGACAAATTGACGGAAGAAAAGCGTGTGTGTGAGTTGAGAGGGAAAGCAAAGCAAGATTCATTGCAGTTTGCGGTTGAAGAGAAAGATGGCATGCTCTAAGGAGACAAAAGGTAGACAGTGAGAACCGAGCTTTCAAAGAGGAGTGGACTGTCGTGTACATGTTCATTCTGCCTGCGCGCAGCTCTTAGCCTGTGTGCCTGATATGCTCTGAGACGGTGGCACTCGTCAAAAGCAGCAACGTGAAACGCCACTACGATATGAAGCACAAAGAATTTGATCAAAATAACCCTCTCAAATCCGAACTGCGAGTGCAGAAAATACATGATCTTAAAGCCCAGTATGCCCGATCTACCATACTCCTGACTAATTAATTCACTGCCCATCAACGAGCAAACGAGTGCTGTAGCTGAAACTTTGCTAGGGAATGCTGGACACTATGTTTAATGTTAATATGGAAAAACACAATAAACACTGTTGAAATATTATTGAAATGTAGACCTTCATTTGATCTGATAGTCAGTTGTTGACCAAACAGACACTGATACTACTAGCGCCTAAAGTACTTATATTGGCTAAATATGCCCCTGAATCATAATGCACACCTTGACTGTTGGTACATAAAACACATGCAGTCCTATATCAGTGAAATCAACGGTCATAAAAATTGTGTGATAGACCTCCGGACCCAAGCTTGAGGATTTTTTTTAAACTGGACCCCTTAGAATTTTAATTGGATACCCCTGGTTTAGAGTATAGTCCAGTGAGTCTGTCCTGTCTGTTCTGGTCTCAACTGAGGGTCTAATGCACGTGTGTCAAACTCAAGGCCCGCGGGGCAGATTCTGCACGTGAAACGATTTAATCTGGCCTGCCAGCACCTCGGAATGTTGCAAAAAGGTCCATTGATTTGATTGGGCCACGGTGTAATTTTATATTGCCCGCCAGATAATATGTAATGTCTATCAGCGCTGGCCTGCCGCGGCCTCTGGTATGTCGCACGCACCACTAATACTGCAAGTCCCACAATTCACTGCCACCGTGTTGGTAGCCTACATCAATTCAGGCCCACAAGCGCGAGCCTTTGCCCAACTGCCTTCAGCCTCATCACCTGAAATCAAAGTTTAGCTTTCTACCCCCAAAAATTGCCAATATTGGCAGAATATGTTTACCGATGTAAAGGGCAGCCTGTTTGTCTTTTGCGTTGAGACGATGTGGCTGTATTGAGAGAACATAATTTAAGACGGCACTAACATCTGGACATGAAACAGAAGCTCCAGAAGGAAGTGGATTCGAAAAGGTCGCTGGTGTCACAGCAGACTGTGTTCGTAAAAGCCAAATCACAACGTGAGGCTGCTGTTTAGACAAGCTTTAATGTAGTAGCGGATATCGCTATAGCAGCCGGACCCTTTACCGAGGGAGAATTTGTCAAGAACTGCATTATAAAAGTTTGCGACGTCGTGTGCCCTGATGAAATGCGAGCCTGAACAGAAACACCATTGCTGATTGTGTATGTGACCTTGCCACCGATCTACAACAACAGCTGATGGGAAAGGGAAAAGATTTAATCGCAAACTGCCTTGCTGTGGATGAGAACAGCGACACATTTATGTCCAGCTGTCAATCTTCATCCCTGGAGTGGACTAGACTCTGTGCATTATAGATACACTTTTGGGATTTAAATCAATGCACGGCACAACATAGGGAAAGATCTCTTTGAAGAGGTATCCAAATATGTAATTGAAATGGGGCTGCCTTTGGACAAACTTGTTGGAATGCACAACAACCACCAAAACACTTCATACTTCACCCAAAAGTGACTGCTGCCATAACTATAGCATTATGCTCTCTCCAATTAAACTACTTTATCCCTCAATGTACAATGACCTAAAAAAACACAGACAACTTGAAGCATGGCAAAATGCATATATTATGAGTTGTTGTATCCTTTTACTTTTGCATAGTTTAGTATTTAAATGCAAAATAAAAGAAAATGAATGACATCTCTTACAGTCCATATTGTAATACAATCAAATACAGTCAAATATGAAATTCAGCTTTATGCTTCAATACAGCTGTATGCTACATTTTCTGTGGAAAATTATAGTACAAAAAAAGGTGTGCAGGCAGTTTTGTCTCCCAGTACAGTAAGTGAAACTCATGGGACTAGCACTAGAAGGGTCCTGCAGCCCTAATGCTGATCCTTACTGGCCTCTGAATTTACTGTATCATGACATTTAATGAATTTAACATTTACAGTACCGCAACATTCTCCCTTGCCTTGAATATTTAACTCATCTTATCCAACCCAAAACTCCCTTATATACCACAAATATGTCAAGGCAAGCAGTTGTCATGACACCAATAGCTGTTACAAGACTGTAGATACCACTTTTCATTCTACTAAATTTACCATGTGTGACAAACGGCGTCAGTGGGACCAGTTGAATTCCTGAGCGATGCGGATAAAAGTGTCTGCTAAGTACCAACCTTTGTTGAAGCTGCATTTTTTGGTTTGCATTGTCTCATGCCCGTGAGTTACACATACAGCAGTTATAGTGGGAAGATGTCAGGTATATTTGTCCTTCACATTTCCAATGCAAATGCTGTATCACCAGTTTTGTATAGTTGGTAACAAGGCTGCAAACAAGCAAAACAAAAAGCAGAAAGCAGAATACATTTCCCACAAAAATCTGAATAATTTCTTATTACTGTATGTGTATAGTTTGCCAGTAACCGTTTTGAACAGAGTGTCTGTAAAAAATGCTGATTTGCTGTTTGTGAACACTGGCAAACAGGTATCCAGGTATCTTCAGGAAGAAGTGGTCCTTGAATGCATTTTGTATCAAAGCAATGCAGAAGTTTTCACAGTTTTGTTCACGTAGTCTACTGATATTGTGCATGCCTTAACACTCTAAGGTCCAAGGCCTTTTAGACTTTTCTAAGTTGACTGACATGCCTTGATGTTTTTGTACATTTTGCTTAACTAAAAACATTGATGCACAAATGGAATATATGATTCTATTCTAGAAGACCTCAGCAATAATATTAGAAAAGGGTTCAATGTTTCCGTGGTTGTTCTTTTTATGTCTCTAAGACGAAAACTCAAAAAAAAAAATATCCCGGACGTGTTTTGGAGTGTACAAAAATAACTGTTAAAAACTGTAAATAAGTGGTGGGTAGACATAATATTTATTTCTAATACAACCTGCTGTCTTGGACAAATAAAAATACATCAAAATAGGCTATGCCTCAAAACAGTGAGTTATACACAACATGGGAACGCAGTATATCTAGCTAGCCCAATTGGAAGAGATTTTAATGATATTGTTGTGGTACCCACAATAGCAAGGTAGCAGCCTCCCATGCAAGCCCCTGTGGTGAGGCCCCTGACAGCCCTCGGGCAGGCCTCAGTGCACGTCAGTGGGAAACATGATGCAAATAATCTCAACAAACCATCTCTAATGTCTCTGTAGGTATCTATCCAAATAAAGTGTTACTGAAATAATTACTACGGTCTGGGTAAGACAGTGCATGTGCCTTTGGCTGCTACGGGTGTTGTTACGACCCGGCTCGTGAGCCGCAACATAAAATGGAGACAGACCACAGAGTATACAAAAATAGGGTTTATTTCCAATAATACAAAAAAATACGGAATAGAATAGTAAGTTCCAAGCACCAAAAATCCATAGTGTGGACACCAGCATCAAACCAATGTTGAGACTGCAAGACCCTTTCTGATGGCGAGCAGCATGTCTTTTGTACACACCTCCTCAGGTGTGGGCAATCAAGCTAATTTAACACCCAAAGGCTGTTGCACTGCCACGGCAAAGTCAGTGGGGTGTAGAGGGGCGTAACAGTGTTAATTTGGAAAAAAATTGTCAGATTAGGCTAGCCTGGTTATATTGGGTGTGTGTGTGTACGGTGTGTGTGTGTGTGTGTGTGTTAGTGAGGTTAGCATTTTCTGGGAGGATGGGTGTGAGCTATGAGCACTGGTCTGTGAAAGAAGATAAGGTGGTGACCTGTGTTAGATTAATCTGTTCTGGTTAGATGTGGATTGAGCTGTGCTAGATTAGTCTGGTCTTGTTAAATCTCATATAAATTGCATTATGTTATGGTACGCTGTGTCTGGTAAAATATAAAGATATCTGTGTTAGATTGGTCTGGTCTGCAAACATGTAGGGTGGGCTATATAAGATTAGTGTAAATAAATGTGTTGTACGTTGTGTTAGAATAGTCTAGTCCGCGTGAATGTGTAGTAATCTGTGTTAGAATAGTCTGGTATGCGTGAATGTGTAGGGATCTGTGTTCTATTAGTCTGGTCTGGTCTTTAGTGCAGATTGTTCAGATCCCTTTACAGCAGCTGCCTGCTCAACAGAAATAGGAGAACAAGACCATTTAAAAGCAGATTAATGCTGGCGATGGAGACCACACACTGAATCTCACATTGGGAATTTGAATAGGCTCTCGGCAACACCGGTCTTTTGTGCAACATGCAAACTTGGCTAATGAAAGCCCACACACTGGTTGGAGCAGACCCCAGGGGTAGTGCATGATGGCATAGTGACAAGGCTAGAAATAGCATCTTCCTCGACTCTGCTACAGACCCAGGTAATAGAGGAGAGGGTGACGGCTATCTTCAGGCTGTAGAAGGCTGTGTTTTATACATGTAAACAGGATTCTCTGATCAACATGGAAGACATGTTTTATCCCTGGAGGGATGAAGGCATGCGGCTGCATGTTTAGGCATATTTCATCACCTATGACTCATGTCTCCTAAGAAGAAATTCATCTCTTCCCATGCACAAAAAGCCTCTGTGTTGCAGGTCCATAAATCTGGCCTGGAGTTCACATTCAACAGTGGTGACCTTGTTGTGAGCTTGTTGTGAGCCGAACTAGTGCATGCACGCACGCACGCACGCACGCACGCGCTCACGCACGCACGCACGCACGCACACACACACACACACACACACACACATGTTGAGGCAGTATGTATCTTCACATCTTTTAAGATGTCTGTCTTTGTGGGACCACACTATCTGCTCCTGCAAATCTCAGTTCCCATATACATAAAGATATCTAGGTTTATATCAGTTTATGGAGAGATATCTAGTAAAGGGTTATCTGTGAATTTCCCATATGTAGAGATATCTGGGTTATCTATGTTTATGTGAGTGGGTCCGGTGCTCTGAGTGAGTTGAGTGTGTGTGTGTTTATGCTCTGTGTGTTCAATGCTCTTTGTCTTTAGTGCTCTGTGTGTGTTTAATGCTCTGTGTGTGTGTGTTTAGTGCTCTGTGTGTGTTTAGTGTGTGTGTATGTGTGTTCAGTGCTCTGTGTGTGTTCTGTGCTCTGTGTGAGTTTAGTGTGTGTTTAGTGTGTGTATTTAGTGCTCTGTGTGTGTTTAGTGCTCTGTGTGTGTTTAGTGTGTGTATGTGTGTTTAGTGATCTGTGTGTGTTTAGTGCTCTGTGTGAGTTTAGTGTGTGTGAGTGTGTTTGTGTATGTTTAGTGCTCTGTGTGAATTTAGTGTGTGTTTAGTGTGTGTGTTTAGTGCTCTGTGTGTGTTTAGTGCAGGGGCGCAGATAGGTTTTTGAAACTGGGGGGGACGATTCTAGCCCAGCACCCCCCCCCCCCCCCCCAGGGGGCGCTATTACACTCAGCCATGACATAACCCATCAAACATAATTGCCCATCATTGCAAGAAAATAAAGCGTATTGGTACTACTGCTTCTAATCAGTCACCAAGCATGCCACATGACGTATGCAAAAACGGTTTTATTTAAAAATGAATTGACTTTAAGCACACAGATTCTTTAAGCAAACCAAAAGAGCAGGCTGTAAACACACACAAACACGAACAGCAAAGCCTATATACAAAAATCTAATTGTAAATAAGTACTCTACATGACTTCAAAAGCTTCAAAATAATAAAATATATGTAATTTTGTGTAGTCATTTTTGTCTAAATGGTTAGTAATGCCTACAAAGATCGATTCTGGACTCAAAATAATGTACTCTGTCTGGCAAGATAACAAGCCAACTCATTAAAATGCAATGGAGGCTCAATAGGTGGCTATACTAAACGCCAACACTGATTCACCTTAAATTGAATACATTGCGCCAGTCTAAATGATTTTATATTAACCACGTCCAGTTCAGCTAATATCAGTCACGATATCTGACTGAGTGTTAGTAATTAAAATTACTGTTCATAGTAAATTGATCAGGTTAGCGCCACTGCAGTGGCATTTGTCTAGCTCTAAAGTTCGTTTTTTTCTCATGATTCAACCTGTAACAACTTATTAGGCTTGGCATTGGTACAATCAAATAGGCCTACTGTACACATTTCCGAAAGACCCCCGACAACTCCAGAAAGTTGCAATTGCCGAAAAATGGATAATAAATAATGAATGTCGAGTCCCCCTTCCCCCTTGAGAAATTGGCACCTCTCTTCACGCTATTCTCAATGACCGTCTTTTCTCTTTTTTTCTTCCACGGCGACATAACTCTGAACAGACAACCAAAAAAATGCAAAGTGGGTTTGTATGGCTTCGTCATGCATGTGTCGGTTGGTTGTGGGATCCTGAATTAAGAGCTGTCCCACTGATGCCTCTGGGTAACAATGGAAACCAGGCTCGAGACGTAAACGCCAGAGAGACCGGTTACTTTTAGATTAGAAACTCTGACGACGCAGGCAGCCTGCCCAGCTCAACAAAATGATTGTCCGTCTTTGATCTGACTGTTTTATGAGAGTTGTTGCAAAGCAGTAAATTAGAACTAGTCTTTTGATTTTCTGTGAGTTTAGCCTAATGCAAAGACAGAACGCATTTTTTTTTTCAAATAAAAGTGAGGGGGACGGATTGAGGGTCATTCGAATGTGTGTACGTCAGAACCCCCCTGACGTACACGCTATCTGCGCCCATGGTTTAGTGCTCTGTGTGCGTTTAGTGCTCTGTGTGAGTGAAGTGTGCATGTGTGTGTTTAGTGCTCTGTGTGAATTTAGTGTGTGTGTAGGTCTGGTGCTCTGTGTGAGTAGAGTGTGTGTGTGTTTAGTGCCACTGCACGAAAAGCAAGATTATCGGGCCCGTACACGCTGTGATACAGCCGCGAATGATCACAATTCCTGGTCAATCGCGGACATTCCCCCGAAATATCCGTCTGCCGCATACGAACGGAATTTCCCAGAAACAGAACGGCGAGGGGAGGGGGGGCGATGTGTTTAACATTCTCACCTCCCGCTGACAGAGGTGCGAAATGCTCTTATTAGCATATTGACTTTCAACAGTTTTGCCACACACACCCTGCTGCAGCCATTGGTTGAAAACGACAAGGAATTGAATTAAAACGTCTTGTGATGAGACGGAATGAGATTCTGTCTATTGGTCAGCTTTCAACGGACAAAATGTATCCCCTCTCATTTACAGCTATTGCCCCATAAAAACGAAATTAATAATTTACTTGATAATAATTAAATTGATATTCTGTCTTTAGGATTTTGCTCCGGGGTTATCACAATTCTTGGTTTGCCTTTCGTTTTCAGAGTTTGAGGATCGCAATGTACTTTCGAGGCTGATCCACTCATATTCCGGAGCCTCCTCTCTGTAAAGTTCTTGAGATTCACTTTTGGCATGTAACTATACAGAGTCGGGCTTACTCTGATACTGAGGTAGTCATTTCGCAAATGACCAAGTTCATACAGGAAACGGGAGAGGCGCCCCTAATTAGTGACAACACAACATATCCAATCACCTTCGCTCTCATACGCCCGCACTAGTTTAACCCTTTGGTGACTGTGTTGAACATTCCGTTTTTTGCTGCTTGATGTCCACCTTTCACAAAAAGGTCTAATTCTGAAGCCTACTACACACCATCAATGAAATAAACATATCATTTTAATTAGAAGAGTCAGCTGTATTAAATTAGGTAAAATATATCTGGTAATTTTGATGAAGTAATGAGTAGTCTTTGAAAATCCTCTCCAAATATTTGTCATAAAATCGGAAAAAAATACTTATTTGACATTAAAATACATTTTCAGTATATTTGTCTACAAGATAGATAAAAATGTAGAGTGTATGAAATATTCACAATTTTGTTGGCTATTTGAGCAAAATAACTGAAGGTAAATATTATATACTGTTCAAAAGTTATGATGAGTTTAGTGATTAGTGTGAAATACAAATAATATGATTTAGAATGTTGTCCGAATTCTTACTCAAACACATTCTCTCCACGAAGAGACAAAGGCATGAAAACTGGCAATGAAGACAAATACAATGTTTGTTTGTTTTTATCTGGTCTATAATAATGAGGACATAGGCATACACCAGGCCACAGTAAAGAATTAGAGCAATCAACTTGTAAAGTTCCTCGTATGTTGTATCTGTCCATGCCCCGTGTTTGTCGCCATATGTTGCCTTGTTGGGTACAGCACTCCATGCGTAGGCATTGGTATATCCCGAGACCTGCTGCATCAGCTCAAAAGAAAAAGCACAGATCTGGAATTTGTCAATATATTAAAAGGTCCAACACTCCTGGCTTGTAGGCCTCTTGGCCCTTTCCCTCTTGGTCTCACACCTCTCCCTCTCATTGGTCTTGGGTTGGCTGGCAGATTTTCAGGAGCACCATCATCGCAGCTCTCCTCGTGGCTAATATTGCCATTACCTAAGCTGCAAACCAATTCAGATCAGAAAAAGGAACAGTTCATTTTCTATTCTTCATTTACACACCTATATATATATATTGCCCAAAGCCCAAGTTATTATTAATTATTGTACAGGGCTGAAATAACAAGCGCACAAAACCTTGAGGTCTCAAATCAACAACGAAATATTGACAGAACTACACTAAAACCATAAGTAAGTCACATGTTTTCATGAATTAGGTAAGAAAAACATCTTGAAAGGAAAATGAACACTCCTTTATCTTTTCTTCTAAATGTCTTGTTAGTCCCTGCTTGCTTATGCTTTTCAAATGCCAAAATGTAAACAAACATGTTGTTTGCTATTAGTACAATGTGCGTTTGCATCAGCTTTGCGGTAAACGAGTGAATGTTCGCCCAAACAAATGTCTTCTACAAATCTACAAATCTAGCCAAATTGATAGGCGAACACAAAACGAAATACAAAGGTTTGATAAAGTTAATTATTTACTCCGAGAAACAAATGAGGAAAGCTAGCATGCATTTCAGTAATTACTTGTGAAACGTAGCCTACCTTGTGATAGAAACGCAGTCGGAGTAGCCTACTTTTCTCCGGCGCTTTCTCCTTCCAATCCTCGGTAAAATTCAAACTTTTTCTCCACTAGAAATCCATCGAGGACCACTGTGTACATTGGTTTCTTGGTCACTCGTCATCCATTAGAAATGATGCTTCTTCTTGTGCTGAAAATCGCTGTTTCTCACTGAGGTGACGCATACTTGCGGACGCCATGTTTGTTTTTTCTAACCTCAGTCACGTCACTCGCGTAGGTTGATTTGACAAGCTCTGTGAGACTAGCCAATCAATAAAATGGATTTAAAAAGCATGTAATCTGATTGGATGGGTTTTGAGGAGATGTAAAACATTTTTTTTTTCAAAAATATGTTATTTGCCGTTGTCATGACACCAAAACGTCATCGTTCCTGGAGGAACGATATTTACATGGATCGTCACCAAAGGGTTAAATCCTCCGGTCTCCAGGCTCACTCAGCTTTGAGCATGACGCCGCTTATTTGCTGGAAAGGTGTGGATGGCGGGGAACACACGGTCTTACCGTAGCCCGAAAACCACTTCACAGAAAGACTCCTGTTTTGATATGCAAACAGCACCTGGTAAAAACGACTAATTATGTACACTTCTGTATCTTATATTTAACGGGAACACCACGCAAAGAGAGCTCATGCCGAGGCTTATAGGATAGCCTCCACACTGTAAGACCTTTTCCTCATCGATGGATACGAATCGTGATTTGGATACGTTTAGATATTCGAAGGATTGTGTATTTCAATGGATTGGCAACCTGAGGCGGAGCTGTACGTCTTAAATCGCAACGTATCCGCATCTCCACCCTGGAAAGCACTTCAGTCCCCGCGACCGCAGCGGCTCCAAGAGTTAGTGCAGCTTCTGGAAACCAGCGGGCATCTAGCCTTGCAGGGCCTATGCGTCTGCTGTGCCAAATGGCCGCCTCAGGAGCCTTCATTCCCTCTGCAGCAGCCATTACACACGCGCTTCGCAGCCAGATAATCGCAGGTAATGATGTCAATCTTGTTAAGATTTGTTGTGCCTGAAGAAATACTCTCCTCAATGTAAGGTTACTTTTAATGACAAAGATGACTTCCTGCAGCAATTCACAAATAACAATACGAGCTACAACCAGTAGCCTAATTTCTACATGCACTATCTAACATTACTATCAGCAGGAAATTAATTATGATGATAAAAATGATAAATGATACTGATAACAAGAATGATAATGGACTACATGAATTATGTTTACATGCTTTATCCAACCTTGTAACAGGAACTTCTGTCATGTTTACCATGCTTCGCAAATGCGCATGCGCGAACATCAAGCTTCTCACTCTGGCTTGATACTTGATCAATTAAGTATTGTCAACTTAGCTCTTCCACTTAACGATGTTAAATCGCGGAAATGGTTGAGATTACTGTCAATAACAAGTTGAAAGCCAAATGAAGGGTTTGAGTTGTGTCTGCTGAAATGTTGGCATAACACATGCAAGTTATATTACAGCATAGGTATTCTGTTGCAGTGGTGGACAGTAACGAAGTAAATGTATTTAGTTCCTGTACTTAAGTAACATATCTATGTATCTGTACTTACTCAAGTATTTCTATTTGGTGAGACTTTAAACTTCACTCCACTACATTTCAAAGTGAAAATTCGTACTTTACTCCATTACTTTAGTAAAGCCCCTCGTTCCTTTTACCAAAGCGAATCAAATAATGAGAGGTCAAAGTGAGTCACAATCACAACAATCAGGGATTAGCGCTATTTGCTCTGAAGTCCTTCGGTTGCCAGGTTCGTTCGTCCGTTGAGTGTGAGCTACGTTGAATTCTGCAGCATTTTGAGGCTGTTATGCTCAAGCTTAGCTACGTAACGCTACATAAATGATGGAAGAACATACACAATCAACGGAGTTTTTGCTCAGGCTCACATTTAAAAATGCTTGCCTTTTATAAGGGCACAAGATGTCGCAAACTTTATCATGCAGTTCTTGGCAAACTCCCTCGGTAAAGGTATCTCTACATACTCTTTACAGTCTTCGGTGCAGAATGGTATGCTCTGTAGTTGTGCAATGTATGCAAAGACTAGTTCCTCTAATGAAATTTTTCTTCACGTTTGATCTGAGGTCAAGTGTTTGTTTGTACCTAGGGTTGTGTAGGGAATATCACTGCTAACACTAGTCTTCAGCACAAACTAGTATAACTAGGTCAAGTGTTGTTGTTTTGTACAGTTGTGTAGGGAATATCACTGCTATTACTAGTCTTCAGCACAAACTATTACAACACCAGATGCATTCTCTGATTTTGTGGAACTAGTTCCTGTAATGGTATTTGTTATTCAAACATAAATCAGGACTTACGAGTTTAAGGGTAACACAGATAGACAGATGTGATATAATAAAGGAGCTTATGTTTAGCTCCACATTTTTTATAACTAAATGTGCAACTAAGTTAAAAATATATGTAAAATTAAATAATTGTTCTCTTCTATTTCATAACCACTTTGTCTTACCTAATTGCAATAGATAGCTTCAATGTTGTGCTTATACACTTTTAAATAGACAAATGTAAGACACTATTTAAAGATTGGCATTAGTATTTTCATCTTATATCAGTTGGTTGAGCCCGAGCTTTGATGTGGAAATGATAAAAGGCCATTAAAACCATAATTCATTAAGGTACTTTTACTTTTAATACTTAAGTATATTTGAAGGCAAATACTTTTATACTTCTACCTAAGTGGAATTCAAAGTGCATAATTCTACTTACTGGAGTAATATTTTACACCAGGTATCTATACTTTCACTTAAGTACGTAGTTAGTGTACTTCGTCCACCACTGTTCTGTTGGGTAGCGTGATATGCGGGCTTCCCTTCCTGAGGATAAATTACTTCGTATAGGGGAATGATTCAGTCTTCAGTCCGCCGTTTCTCTCTTCAGATGCACACTATATGAGGTTGGGAATGGCCAAATCACACTGAATTCTTATGACTGCTTAGTCTCACTTCACCTCCTTCTGTGCTGCTTTCACACTGTTAAACATTCCGATTATAAACTCCTTCATTGTGCATCTATCTATTAATCCAGAAATCTCTGTGTGTCAGAGTGTCTGTCTAAGGCGTATCTCCCTGACGGTATTTACGTTAGTGTGAGATTTCACTTGTAGCTACTCATGTCGTGAACCTGTGCATCCTTGATTTGGAAGATTTGAATTCATAGTTCGCGAGATATTTGTATTTTACCGTTGCGCTAGGCACTATGGGTAGTGAGGCACTATGGGCGGACCCATGCGACGTGAAAGATGTCAGTCATAGAACAGTTGTTGTCATAGATGTTACCCCAGCTGATGCGTATGGGCCTGGCATGTAACCAACTCTCATTACCATGTTAAGTAGTATATTGTAGTTGATGTATTCGTATAAGAGCTTTCTATTCAACGTTGCTGGTTAGCTAGCAGTAACCATGCGTCATGCATCAACTGACGCAATGAGAGAGGTTCCGATGTGTCCCGATGTATTTGTTGTAATTCGTGTCACAACGCAAGAGTGGAGTAATACACCACTATAATGGTAGCTTGATAAAGCCTCGGAAGCTTTCAGATTGTACATTGCTTTCCCATCTGTTGCTATGGAGTCCACGAAGTTACGTTGGGCTTTCAATCCCACTTCGGACCTTACCATGTCCGATCTCTTACTAGATCACGACCACTCACTTGAATTTTAAAACTCAAACTGATACATTTTGCAAGGGTGTGCCTATCATTATTTCTGCCTCTAACAATGATTTCTGTCCCTTATCTTCCATATCACGACCCCGATGTTCTGCTGCCCCCGATGAGCCCCGGTTCCTCACACTGGACGGCAAGCCCATGACCAGAGCCTGGTCTTCAAAAGCTGGAGTCCATTTGCCAGCTGCGGCTTGGATCCTAAAGCATACACGCCTCATTCCTTCAGGATCGGAGCTGCCACAGTGCTGCGCCTAAAGTACCGGCTGCCACCCTTAAAGAATGGGCCGCTGGTCATCTCAGCTTATGAACACAACCCTTCCCCGTCCCACCTTCCTGTCTCCACCCGGCCGACCTTAAGCAGATGGGTCCCCCCTTATGTGCCGTGGTTCTGCTTAAGGTTTCTTCCTGCCCAACAGGGAGTTTTTCCTTGCCCCTGTTGTCGTTGTGCATGCACTAAGGGGGTTCAGGCTGGGCCCTGTTAAGCGCCTAGAGGCAATTGTATTATTATGGCGCTATACAAATTAAATTGAATTGAATTGAATTGAATATGTCAGACCTAACGCCAAAGACATTATCAATGGCCAAAAGCTTATGAGTAATGCTCAGGTGGTGCTGGGACTCCTTAACCTGTTGTTTATTCTTCACATTGTTGCTCTTGGGGGGCGTCACTCCAGCTTGCTTGTCATTGTTCAGGCATTCTTATTCTATTCTTCTTTCTATTTATCACATTCACTGGTAGGTCATTAGCAACCTCCGTCTTCGACCTGAGGTACACACATTGTCACTAGTTATCGACCCTGGTATTTTAGTTCACTTAGCTTGCCCATGCTTTCACCAAGGCTGGGTTTCATTTATAGGTCACTGAAACTGAAACATGTTGCAGCAGCACACATGTCTGGCGTCCATCTGCCATGTCGGGGTTTTCGTTAAATCCCGCTTGTATTTATTGTGGCAGCAATTTACAGTGTAAATTGTGTTCAAGCTGCTGCTTAATCTTGCTGCAGCAGTTGCAATGTGCAGCTTTATCTTGCAGCAGCAGCTTGAGCAGATCTAGGGCGCCATGACCAAACATACTACCTTGTATTTACATAAAAAAAATCTGTTACTTATTCTGAGAGTTCCTGTCTGAAATGACCAAGTGTGTCATCGTTCAGGCATTCTCTTATTCTATTCTTCTTTCTATTTATCACATTCACTGGTAGGTCATTAGCAACCTCCGTCTTCGACCTGAGGTACACACATTGTCACTAGTTATCGACACTGGCATTTTAGTTCACTTAGCTTGCCCATGCTTTCACCAAGGCTGGGTTTCATTTATCACTAAAACTGAAACATATTGCAGCAGCACACATGTCTGGCGTCCATCTGCTATGTTGGGGTTTTCGTTAAATCCTGCTTGTATTTATTGTGGCAGTAATTTACAGTGTAAATTGTGTTTAAGCAGCAGTTGCAATGTGCAGCTTTGTTTTGTGCAGCAGTTGCAATGTGCAACTTATCTTGCTGCAGCAGTTGCAATGTGCAACTTATCTTGCAGCAGCAGCTTGAGCAGATCTAGGGCGCCACGACCAAACATACTACCTTGTACTACATTAATAAAATCTTTTTACTTATTCTGAGAGTTTCCTGTCTGAAATGACCAAGTTCATACAGGAAACGGGAGAGGCGCCCCTAATTAGTGACAACACAACATATCCAATCACCTTCGCTCTCATACGCCCGCGCTAGTTTAAATCCTCCGGTCTCCAGGCTCACTCAGCTTTGAGCATGACGCCGCTTATTTGCTCCCTCCTCCTCCCCAGCTCCACCTGTCTAGATCTGCTTATAGTTAAAGGGGGTTTTCATTAAATTCTGCTTGTATTTATTGTGGCAGTAATTTACAGTGTAAATTGTGTTTAAGCAGCAGTTGCAATGTGCAGCTTTGTTTTGTGCAGCAGTTGCAATGTGCAACTTATCTTGCTGCAGCAGTTGCAATGTGCAACTTATCTTGCAGCAGCAGCTTGAGCAGATCTAGGGCGCCACGACCAAACATACTACCTTGTACTACATTAATAAAATCTGTTTACTTATTCTGAGAGTTTCCTGTCTGAAATGACCAAGTTCATACAGGAAACGGGAGAGGCGCCCCTAATTAGTGACAACACAACATATCCAATCACCTTCGCTCTCATACGCCCGCGCTAGTTTAAATCCTCCGGTCTCCAGGCTCACTCAGCTTTGAGCATGACGCCGCTTATTTGCTCCCTCCTCCTCCCCAGCTCCACCTGTCTAGATCTGCTTATAGTTAAAGGGGGTTTTCGTTAAATCCTGCTTGTATTTATTGTGGCAGTAATTTACAGTGTAAATTGTGTTTAAGCAGCAGTTGCAATGTGCAGCTTTGTTTTGTGCAGCAGTTGCAATGTGCAACTTATCTTGCTGCAGCAGTTGCAATGTGCAACTTATCTTGCAGCAGCAGCTTGAGCAGATCTAGGGCGCCACGACCAAACATACTACCTTGTACTACATTAATAAAATCTGTTTACTTATTCTGAGAGTTTCCTGTCTGAACTTGGGACATGTTTGCCACTCGTGAGTATCTAACGTGTGTCTTTCAGGAAGATTATGAAATCTTGCGCGAGCTTCGCGAGTTTCGTACCTGTGTTCTTTTGGTTCCCGGTGCTGTGCTCTCGCCACTGAGCTACCGTGCTGGTTCAGAGCTCCAATCATTTATTTATCATTCACACTTATGTGAAGTTTTAATTATGTTCACTTAAAGGCGCCCGAGGCAACATTAGAGGCTTGAGACTCGAATAAGAAACGTTAAATGTCTAGTCTTTTTTTACACGTAGTAAGTTTCAATAACACCATATCATTACATATCGACATTCAAGGAGCACAGATGAGACGTCGTTGTGTGGTGAGAACTGATACAAAATCGCCTGGCTTCTTTTTTCCACGGTAAATCGCAGGTTATGTTACAAAATGGCTTTAGCATGAGTGGGATGGGTAGAGATAACATCTTTCCATCCAGACACAAATTTAGCTAATCGGAATCTGTAAGTGGTTTCCAGATATATATATAGTCCATCTGTCTTATTTGACGAAGCAGTGAGTTAGCTGTCTTTCAATATCTCTTGTCGAATTATCTCACATGTTTATGGTGGTATGTGTTTAAAAGTTTTAACTTAGGCTATGTGCTATGTGTAATGTTCCTAACTTATATATTATTATTTCACCTTAATGTTCTTGAGATTCGTTTCTGGCATGTAATTATACAGAGGCAGGCTTACTCTGAACAGTCATTAAGAGTCGTTAACAGTCGACTTGGGCCAACTTGGGCCATGGTTGCCACTAGTGGGGATCGAACCTGTGACTTTCAGGTTTTTGAAATCAGTGAAGCAGTGACGGGGTGCCTCCCCGGGGGGGGGGGGGGGGGGGGGTGCTGTTTTCAATCCCGGTCAATTCAATTAA
>NC_137921.1:42025270-42045270 GCF_963457725.1 Sprattus sprattus | reverse complement strand
TCTGAGTAATAACAGGGGAGTAGAGTGTTATAGCTGAGAAATAACAGGGTGTGGTAGAGTGTTATAGCTGAGTAATAACAGGGTGTGGTAGAGTGTTAAAGCTGAGAAATATCAGGGTGTGGTAGAGTGTTATAGCTGAGAAATAACAGGGTGTGGTAGAGTGTGTTATAGCTGAGTAATAACAGAGGAATAGAGTCTGTTATAGCTGAGTAATAGCAGGGTGTGGAAGTGTGTTAGAGCTGAGTAATAACAGGGGAGTAGAGTGTGTTGTAGCTGAATAAAAACAGGGGAGTAAAGTGTGTTAAAGCTGAGTAATAACAGGGTGTGGTAGAGTGTTATAGCTAAGTAATAACAGGAGCGTAGACTGGGTTATAGCTGAGTAAAAACAGGGGAGTAGAGTGTGATATAGCTGAGTAATAACAGGGTGTGGTAGAGTGTTATAGCTTAGTTATAACAGGAGCGTAGAGTTTTTTATAGCTGAGTAATAACAGGGGAGTAGAGTGTGTTATAGCTCTGTAATAACAGGGTGTGGTAGAGTGTGTTATAGCTGAGTAATTACAGGGTGTGGTAGAGTGTGTTATAGCTGAGTAATAACAGGGGAGTAGAGTGTGTTATAGCTGAGTAATAACAGGGGAGTAGAGTGTTATAGCTGAGTTATAACAGGGTGTGGTAGATTGTTATAGCTGAGTAACAACAGGGTGTGGTAGAGTATTATAGCTGAGTAACAACAGGGTGTGGTGGAGTGTTAAAGCTGAGTAATAACAGGGTGTGGTAGAGTGTGTTATAGCTGAGTAATAACAGGGGAGTAGAGTCTGTTACAGCTGAGTAATAACAGGGTGTGGAAGTGTGTTAGAGCTGAGTAATAACAGGAGTGTAGACTGTGTTATAGCTGAGTAAAAACAGGGGAGTAGAGTGTGTTATAGCTGAGTAATAACAGGGTGTGGTAGAGTGTTACAGCTAAGTAATAACAGGAGCATAGAGTGTTTTATAGCTGAGTAATAACAGGGGAGTAGAGTGTGTTATAGCTGAGTAATAACAGGGTGTGGTAGAGTGTGTTATAGCTGAGTAATAACAGGGGAGTAGAGTGTGTTATAGCTGAGTAATAACAGGGGAGTAGAGTGTTATAGCTGAGTTATAACAGGGTGTGGTGGATTGTTATAGCTGAGTAACAACAGGGTGTGGTAGAGTATTATAGCTGAGTAACAACAGGGTGTGGTGGAGTGTTAAAGCTGAGTAATAACAGGGTGTGGTAGAGTGTGTTATAGCTGAGTAATAACAGGGGAGTAGAGTCTGTTACAGCTGAGTAATAACAGGGTGTGGAAGTGTGTTAGAGCTGAGTAATAACAGGAGTGTAGACTGTGTTATAGCTGAGTAAAAACAGGGGAGTAGAGTGTGTTATAGCTGAGTAATAACAGGGTGTGGTAGAGTGTTACAGCTAAGTAATAACAGGAGCATAGAGTGTTTTATAGCTGAGTAATAACAGGGGAGTAGAGTGTGTTATAGCTGAGTAATAACAGGGTGTGGTAGAGTGTGTTATAGCTGAGTAATTACAGGGTGTGGTAGAGTGTGTTATAGGTGTGTTATAGCTGAGTAATAACAGGGGAGTATAGTGTGTTATAGCTGAGTAATAACAGGGGAGTAGAGTGCTATAGCTGAGTTATAACAGGGTATTGTAGATTGTTATAGCTGCGTAACAACAGGGTGTGGTAGAGTGTTATAGCTGAGTAATAACAGGGTGTGGTAGAGTGTGTTATAGCTGAGTTATTACAGGGTGTGTTTAAGTGTGTTAAAGCTGAGTAATAACAGGGTGTGGTAGAGTGTTAAAGCTGAGTAATAACATGGGAGAAGAGTGTTATAGCTGAGTAATAACAGGGTGTGGTAGAGTGTGTTATAGCTAAGTAATAACAGGGGAGTAGAGTGTTAGAGCTGAGGAATAACAGGGTGTGGTAGAGTGTTAAAACTGAGTAATAACAGGTGAGTAGAGTGTGAGAGCTGAGTAATAACAGGGTGTGATAGAGTTTGTTATAGCTGAGTAATAACAGGGGAGGAGAGTGTGAGAGCTGAGTAAAAACAGGGTGTGATAGAGTGTGTTATAGCTGAGTTATTACAGGGTGTGGTAGAGTGTGTTATAGCTGAGTAATAAAAATGTGTGGTAGTGTTTAAGCTGAGTAATAACATGGGAGAAGAGTGTTATAGCTGAGTAATAACAGGGTGTGGTAAAGTGTTATAGCTGAGTAATAACAGGGGAGTAGAGTGTTATAGCTGAGTAATAACAGGGGAGGAGAGTGTTGTTGCAGTGTAATAACAGGGTGTGGTAGAGTGTGTTATAGCTGAATAATAACAGGGTGTGGTAGAGGGTTATAGCTGAGTAATAACAGGGGAGTAGAGTGTATTATAGCTGAGTAATAACAGAAGAGTAGAGTGTGTTAGAGCTGAGTAATAATAGGGGAGTAGAGTGTGTTATAGCTGAGTAATAACAGGGGAGTAGAGTGTTATAGCTGAGTAATGAGTAAATCAGTAATTTAAAATAGCAGAAAGCAAGACACTGTTGCTGTCACTCTCCTCCCCTGATTTTGGTCGCCCCCATGAAAGGCTACCTCTGGGTAGGTGTCGAGGAGAAGGAGGAGGAGGAGGAGGAGGATATGAGAGGGTGAAGGGGGTGTAAAAGGCTTTCTCAGACAGCAAGGGGAAACATCCAGACAAACACCTCCATCACTTAAGCCCGCAGAAAGCCATGTTACCATGGTGAAGAGTTAAAAGCCAGCACAGCGCGGCAGGGGCAGGCGTGAGAGTGAGAGTGAAAGCAGGCGGAGAGGGAAGCACTGCGGTTATTTTCAGCACCTCTTTCATGAGCGCATTTCCCTCACGCTGGAGACCTTTGTGGAAGTTTTCCTGCTGGCGATGAGATGCCTTTCAGCAGGCAGATAAGAGCAGCGAAGCACAGGCTGACAAACTCCTCATTTCCATAACAGTGAGCCGACACACAGACAGAGAAGTGTCATATTGAGGCGTTTTAATCTGAGCACTACTGCACACAGATAGACAGGAAACATCATTGTAGACTTCCACCCATTTACCACAGCTCCAGCTCCTTCAGGCTGAGGCGGATCAGCTCCAGCAGACTGAGGCTGAGCAGCTCCAGCTCCATCAGGCTGAGGCAGGGGAGAACAGAGATGAGGGTTCCAAACGTTTAGCTCAGCTCCAGCGCCATCAGACTGAGGCTGAGCAGCGCCATCAGACTGAGGCTGAGCACCTCCATCAGGCTGAGGGAGGGCAGGGAAGAACAGAGGAGACAGTTTAGGGTTACATACGTTTCGCCCAGCTCCAGCTCCATCAGGCTGAGGCGGAGCAACTCCATCAGGCCGAGGCGAAGCAGCTCCATCAGGCTGAGGCGAAGCAGCTCTATCAGGCCGAGGCGAAGCAGCTCCATCAGGCCGAGGCGAAGCGGCTTCATCAGGTTGAGGCGAAGCAGCTCCATCAGGCCGAGGCGAAGCAGCTCCATCAGGCCGTGGCGAAGCAGCTCCATCAGGCTGAGGCGGAGCAGTGGGGAACAGAGGAGACAGTTAAGGGTACCATACGTTTCGCCCAGCTCCAGCTCCATCAGGCTGAGGCATAGCAGCTCCATCAGGCCGAGGCGAAGCAGCTCCATCAGGCCGAGGCGAAGCAGCTCCATCAGGCCGTGGCAAAGCAGCTCCATCAGGCCAAGGCGAAGCAGCTCCATCAGGCCGTGGCGAAGCAGCTTCATCAGGCCGAGGCGAAGCGGCTCCATCAGGCCGAGGCGAAGCAGCTCCATCAGGCCGAGGCGAAGCAGCTCCATCAGGCCGAGGCGAAGCAGCTCCATCAGGCCGAGGCGAAGCAGCTCCATCAGGCCGTGGCGAAGCAGCTCCATCAGGCCGAGGCGAAGCGGCTCCATCAGGCCGAGGCGAAGCGGCTCCATCAGGCCGAGGCGAAGCGGCTCCATCAGGCCGAGGCGAAGCAGCTCCATCAGGCTGAGGCGGAGCAGTGGGGAACAGAGGAGACAGTTAAGGGTACCACACGTTTCGCCCAGCTCCAGCTCAATCAGGCTAAGGCGAAGCAGCTCCATCAGGCTGAGGCGGAGAACAGGGAAAGTAAGGTGCAGGGAAACATCATGTGAGCTGGAGCAGTTCACTCACCTAGAGCCCTTGCTCAATCAGTCACGGACAGTGGGGGTGTAAAACACATCTAACTCCATAGCAGCTGGTTTCCGTCTTTCCCAATTACATTCAGCCCACTACATATGACGTGTGAAACACACTCCTTCTACATGAGAATAAAGTGATTATATTCTGTAGGCTGCATCACTGCACTGTAAAAAATTTAAATTAGCTCTATCCAGTTAATATGATTTTCATTACCATGAACAAATGTAATGACTATACAAGAATAAAGAAAAGCACGTAACACCGACAGCTCGACTCACAAATGTAACCAAACATGCATTTGTGAGTAAACTGAACTTGGAATTGTTTGTTCCCAAGCTGTGACGCCTAATGATTGACACACACGGGGTTTCTCATAAAGATTTGAAGGGGTTCGTTCTGTCGACGTTGACAACGCACAATTTGCCAACTGCCATTAAACCAAAAAAAGAAGAAAAAGAAGACAACGCTCCTGTCCCCAAGACTAACTTAAATTGAAGACTTGGAAATGTAAGTTACATCGATTTTTGATATTGCATTCTAGTTATCAGGTGGTTTTGAATAACCTTGTTAGGTTTCATGAAATACATCTCAACTGAAGTGTTTTCATGTTAGAAACTGCTTTTGCTAAGTCAGTTAGTGCTAGCATCTCAAGCACGTTGTTGTTGGGCTTTATCCAAATAACATACAGTTAAACAAAGTTGTTCAAACGTTTCAGCCATGCAACCAACTACATCATTTATTGGTTCACTTGATTTGTTATTATCGTAGTGCCACCAGGACTCTCCTATAGCAAGTTGTTTAATGAAACACAAATCGGTGTTTAGCTAGGATAGTTGTACACGTGTCTTTTTTTTATGTTGACTAGATTAGCCTGCTGTTTGATTAATACTTTTCTATTAGGTGTAGGTTCCCAATGTGTTTGCGTTGTCCATACAACATGCGCTTTTCACGCATTTGAATGGCCCATAGATATGCTACACACAATCCAGTGGAATTGACACCGTTTCTCGTCGGTAAGTTCGCCTTAGCACTAAACAGGCATCATGCACGTGATCAGACCACCAGCTCTGTCCTTGGGAGTTGTAGGTCGTAGCACATTGAGATCCCCTGCTGATTTAAAAAAAAAAGAAAAAAAAGTGGAATCAGTTTCTGGCACTTAGCGCTCTTTGGTTTATGGTTCTCCTCATGGCAATTATTTCTCTGTTGTTAGATTCCAAACAATGCCCTCTGCTAAACTATGTAAAGAAAGTATTGAAGACAAAATGTTTGCAGACAAGTAGGCAACAACATGGAACATTTTTAACACATTGGGTTTTCATTGTGTGAAAATGTATTTTATTGTATTGCTATGGAGTATGTACATAGTGGTGATTTTTAGTCAGGTAGTGCTAAGGTGTTAAAGCCTACATGGTAACAATATAATATCAAGTGGTTTTAGGTAGTGATGTTTGTGTGGTAACTAGGTTAGTTAAATGTATTTGTTTAAGTGAGCACACAAGCATCAGCCTAATTAATGCACACCGACTATTGTCTATTGTGTAGTCCTTATGTATATATATATATATATATATAAGTCATGTTTATGTTTATGTTTCAGGTGTGAGGACTGAATCTACATGCTTTGCAAGTTTTGCAGTTTTTCTGCGGACCAAGACGGCCTGGTAAGACATCACCAGATTTGCCATAAGAGACGTCACCATTGGCCGTGTGTGTACTCCGACTGTGTGTGTGTGTTTTTAAAACTCAAGGTGCTTTAAAGCCACATCTTTCTAGAAATCATCCCAAAGCTGCACCTGTTGATCAACAGTCTTTTACTTTTACATGTGAATGTTGCGATTTTCAACAAATCTGTTCTCTCAAGGATTTTTTTAAACATCTAGGAAATCATCTCAAAATTCAAGAAACCATTCAAGGTTGTGAGTTCAAAACAAACACCTATCCAACATTCAGCTCGCTTAAAAGCAGAAAGCACAAACAATATTCAGTGAGAGATTTTAGGACAGTCATTCAACCTGTCATCGCTGATGAAAGTGTAGCTTCAAATGTATTTCAAGATGACTCAAGTTTTGTGTTTGAAGAAGATAGAGTAGATCATCTGGATTTTGAACAAGTTGAACACAAAGTTGCATGTCTTTTCCTCTCTATGCAGACGGTTCTACATGTTACACGTAGTGCAATTCAAAAAATAGTTGAGGAAATCCGTGATATATTCATATGCTCAAAATTGCTTACTTTTCGGTCAGTTGCAGAAGTTCTGGAAAAGCACAACATTTCAACAGAAAACAATCTAGTTCAGGATATTGTGGATTCTGTATTTACATCCAGTCCATTAGTGACTGGAACATCTGTAAAAGGCTGTCTGTCTACTGACTATAGAAGGACCTGTTATTTTAAGCAAAAGTTTTCTTTGATCGAGCCAGTGGAGTACCTGTATAAGCAAGGTAGTACAAACTCTTTTGTCTATGTACCATTGCCATTAGTGCTTGAAAGCCTGTTGAGATGTCCTGATTTTTTAAAGGCTTTAGTTTTCAGACAAGAACACTTAGCTGGTGTTTATAGATCATTCCAGGATGGCCAGTACTTTAGGCAGAGTAGCGGTAGAACAGATGAAGGTGTAGAAATCAGTATAGCCCTGTACATTGATGAGTTTGAGGTCGCCAATCCTTTGGGAACTTCGCGGAATATCCACAAGATAGTCGCAGTGTATTGGGTCATCCTAAATTTACCTGCAAATTTTAGGGGAGGTCTGACAGTCATTCAGTTGGGTGCATTAGGAAATAGTCATGATGTGAAAGAATTCGGTTATGAGAGGTTCTTAGAGCCACTTATTAAGGATCTAAAGCTTATTGAGGATAATGGAATTCATGTTGATGTTTTAAAGAGCTCTGTTGGAGTCAAAATTTTCTGTGTCTGTGCAGATAATCTTGGAGCGCACAGTCTAGCCGGGTTCCAAGAAAGTTTCACTGTAGACAAATTTTGTCGTTTCTGTTTGATTGGTCGTGGTGAAATAGGTACTCCCAGACCAAGAGAGTTCCTTTTGAGAACTGTCGATCAGCATGATAAGTTTGTGGATGAGCTCAAACAAAACCCAACTCTGAAGAGTGTAAATGGGGTGAAACGTGATTGTGTTTTAAGTAAGCACCTGACTTCATTCCATCCTGTGACAGGATTCCCCCCGGATATATTGCACGATTTTTTTGAAGGGGTTATTCCAGTAGAATTTGCATTGTGCCTTTCAGATTTAATATCTAAAGGATACTTCATACTGGCCAAGCTCAATCACATCATCAGTTCGTTTCCATACAAGCACTCAGATAAAGTCAACAGACCTAAGGTTGTTAGGAAAGCAGCCATTAAAAAGGGTTCCATTGGGGGAAATGGCCACGAGAATTGGTCATTGTTGAGACTGCTTCCCCTCATGGTGGGTGGTTGTGTTGCAGAGAATGATCCATCATGGGAAATATTGATGGATCTAAAAGAGATTGTCCAAATTGTTGTATCTGACAAATTTACAGAGGAAACATTATGCTACCTCTCATTCAAACTCAAAGATCACCACTTACTTCTCAGAGACACATTTCCTAATTTTTCCTTAAAAACAAAACATCATTTTATTTTGCATTATCCGCACCTTATTCACTGTTTTGGTCCCTTAGTGGATCTGTGGACCATGAGGTTCGAGTCCAAACACAGTGTGTTCAAAAGAATTGCACGTGATTTGCATAATACAAAGAATCTGGAGCTCTCTTTAGGTACAAAGCATCAGCAGTTTATGGCATACTACTTAGATGGACAAAGTCTCTTTCAGTCTAACCTTTACATTGAGAAAATGTGCACTGTTCAGATAGGATCTTTGAACAGTTCACAGAAATCTGCTGTCTCAAGAAAATATCCCTACAATAGCACAGTCTGGGCCCTATCTTGCCGATCAGAAACGCAAGTAGGACGGCGCCAAGCGCAAGTAGCTGTGTGGGCGGCTCTATGGCGCAGTTGCTATTTTAACGGCGGAAAAAGCACACTTGCATCCAGCGCAAGTGTCAAAAGGGTTGGTCCAAAGGAGGTTAGTCAGCCATAGGTGTGTTTTGGGCGTAATATGCAATAAACCAATCCGAGCGTCATCTCACATTCCCTTTAAGAGCGAGGAGCGCATAGTCCATAGCGGCTTGTTATTTTGATGGCGGAATTACCTGGTGGAAGACCGGAAAAGTTCACAGCCGAGGAGACCGACGTGAGATTTACACCAATTTTTTGGCAAGCCATATATAATTACAAGGAAAATAAAGTATTTACCACTTGAGGAAATCATTGTGATATCCATATCCAAGATATTTTAAAAATAGGCATTCATCTACACATTGACCCAAATGATACAATAAATCAAATGTCACGCAGCTTCAATTAACCTGAATAATTTGGGTCAATTGTGTACGCTAGATGTATGCCTAGTTTTAAAATGTCTTGGATACGGATATCGCAATGATTTCCTCATGTGGTAAATACTTTATTTTCCTTTTAATTATATATGGCTTGCCAAACAATTGGTGTAAATCTCTCGTGAAGACGACAGAAGTAAAGTGTAGCCTATAGGTCCTATACTGTGCGGGCAAGCACATGCGCCCTTAAAATAGCGTTCTGAATACGCGTTACAGACTTTAGACGTTGCGCCTCTGACATTAGACCAGCTTTTTTGTGGTCAATGGCGCACGGCGCACGGCGTTGTTTTGAAACTGCAAAATACCACTTGCGCCAGAGAAACGCCTTCTCTGTTCCGCACCAGCCCATATCGACGCAAGTTCATTTCGAAGCGCGCCTCTGGAGGGAAAATCGCGCTGTGCGCCGGGTGCAAGATAGGAATGATACATGCGTCGGTGACAATGTCAATTGCGCTGGGTGCAAGATAGGGCCCTCTGTCTCACTAGCAAAGTGCAGCTGTTTGGAACGGAATATGCGGAAGGTATGGTTGTCTCAGCAGGGCAGTGCTATGGCCAACCAGAATTTTTCATGATTGTGAGCATTATAGCCAATGCTGACAAGGTATCATTCTTTTTTTTTTTTTAAATATATATTTATTGAATGAAGGGCACATTAGGGTTATACAGACAATTACATAACAAAGGTAATAGTTATCCTTCAAGTGATTTTACAACAACTTAAACAACATAAACAACAAGCCAAAAAATCCCCAACCTCCCATCAGCCCTCCCTCCAACCCACAACCCTAATAAAAAGAAAATAAATAATAATAAAAAAGGAAAAAAAAATATATATATATACAAAGTAAAGAAATAAAGGCCAGCATATGGGGAAAATAAAATCTTGACATACAATATTATTCACAAGACTTGTTAAGGAAAATAAAAGTTGTGGACTCAAGTGCTGGAAGTTGCTTGTTGGGTCTTGTTTTTCTCGCTGGCGGCTGCCCACCTGTCCAGCAGAGGTTGCCATGTTTTTTGGAAGTGTCTATGTTTGTTATTAATTATATAGCGGAGTCTTTCCATATGCAATACGTTGCCCAACTCTCTAAGCCACTGTTGCAAGATGAGGCGCCTGCCCAGCAGAGTACAAAGGGAAATGGCTTGCCCTTCATAACTTGTGATGTTGGGGTCATACAACACTGAACCAAAGATGGCAAGGAGTGGGTCTGGTGTAATACTTTTTCGGAAGGCCTTTGAAATGTAGTCAAATATAAGAGACCAGAAGGATGTTAGCTTAGAACAAGACCAAAACTGATGAGTTAGAGTACCAGTATGTTGTTTACATTTATTGCACAAAGGAGAAATGTTGGGGTAAATGCCATGGAGCCTGGCTTTGGAGAAATGCAGTCTGTGGACTACCTTTAATTGAATTAGGGAATGCCTGGAGTTAATAGAGCTACTGTGGATTCTATCCATAATTCCCTCCCAAGCGGTTGAAATTTCCATGTTAAGTTCCTGCTCCCAATAGTTTTTCAACCTGTCAGTGGGCACTACTTCATGGCCCCTTAGCATATCATATAGAATGGAAACTGTGCACCTGCTTCCTGGTATAAGGCGTTGAAGACTGTCCAGTGTGATGTGTTTGGGCATATGCTCGTAGTGTGGTATATGAGTCTTAATGTAATTCCTAATCTGGAGGAACCTGAAGAAGTGTGCAGACGGTAAATCGTTGGTCTGTTGAAGTTGTTGAAATGACATTAGGTTACCTTCAGAGTACAGATACCTCACAAACACAATATTTTTGTTTTTCCATCTGGAAAAGGCTAGATCCATCAAAGCAGGTGTAAAAGCATTGTTGTGACAAATTGGACTGTTTATGTAGACTTTGGGTAAATCAAGAAAAGATTGAATTTGTTTACAGATTCTTAAGGAGTGAAGGATTACAGGGTTATTTATATAGGGCGGTGTTTTTATTTTTGCTGGGTTATTAAGAAGTGCTGGAAGGGAGGTGGCACCACATGAGGATATTTCTATCTGAAGCCATGAGGGCACGTCCCCTTGACTACTGGCGGTTGGCATACCATCTTTCCAGTATAGTAGCGCATTCAGATTAGCGGCCCAATAGTATAGCTTAAAGTTTGGCAAACCAAAACCTCCTTCTGACCTACACTTCCCTAAGTGTTTTGGGGATATTCTGGCTCTTTTATTGTTCCATATGAAGGCAGATATGATGGTGTCCAGCTTTTTAAAATAATATAGGGGGATGAAGACAGGGATGTTTTAGAAAATGTATAAGAATCTAGGGAGGACAACCGTTTTTATGGCATTAATGCGACCCACCATGGAAATGGGCAGAGTGTTCCAAAATTGGATATTCTGATTTAACTGTTGAATTTTGGAATCCCAGTTGCTGCTGAGGAGTTTCCCATGAGCCCTTGTGGCAATGATACCCAAAGTTTTGAATTGATCTTGTGTTATTTTAAAAGGAGTGGTGCGTAGAAAGTTTAGGTCAACTTTGTCTGATATGGGCATCAGTTCACTTTTTCCCCAGTTGATCTTATAGCCAGAAAAACTGCTAAAAGTATCAATTAGCTGTAGTAAAGGTGGGATGGATGATTTGGGGTGTGACATAAATAGTGTGATGTCGTCTGCAAATAGGGATATCTTATTCTCTAAATTGTGAATTTTAATTGGAGCAATGTCCTTGTTCAACCTAATTTGACTAGCTAGAGCCTCAATGGCTAGATTAAATAGATAGGGTGAACAAGAGCATCCCTGACGAACACCCCTATGGAGGTGGAATGGTTGTGAGATTTCACCGTTAGTGAGAATTGAAGCTTGAGGGTGAGCATAGATGATCTCAATCCATTTAATAAAATCTGGGCCAAAGCCAAAGTATTTCAGAGCAGTCAACATGTACCTCCATTCAATGTAATCAAAAGCCTTCTCAGCATCCAATGCAATAACCACAGACTCCTCCTTTTGTTTCTGGTAAATGATGTTGAAAAGACGTCGTAGGTTGAAATATATATGTCTTCCTGGGGACAAGGTTTCATTCTTGTCAAAAAAGCTCACAGCATGGTACTTTGAGCATTATAAGTCTTTTCAAGTTGAGTACAGTGACTATAGTGAAGTGGTTATTGTTGAAATCGATGACCTAAATCATTACTATCCCTTGGCAGTTTATTCCGTCGGAGATAAGCTCTGGGTGACCCCAAGGACAAATTTATGTTAAGAAAAATGGTAAGAGATATTTACATTGCTTGAATGTTAAAAGTTAAAAAGATATCATGATGATTTTCTTTACTAACCTGATCAACTCTTTCCGCAGGCACTGCTACTTCGTGTAATTGTATCTGCTAATGAGGCACGACGTGTCAAACTTACCGAAGAGCCACAGTCTGTAGATGCACTGGTTGACATGTTAAGAGAAAAACTACAGTTGGAAGGAGACTTTTCTTTACAATTTGAGGACACTGACTTTGAGAATGCGCTGTGTGATTTATCAGCTATAGCTGAACTACCAAGGGATCGTGCAATCCTGCACATAAAGTGGAAAGTGCCTACTATAACTTTAAGTGTCATAGAACCTAATGAATGTGACCTTCAGTCTCTTGGATCTATATCGTCTCTGGACACGGCAAGTTTAGGATCTCCGGGGGGGCCTTCATCTGGCTTTTCACGAGACTTTTCACCTGGCCATTCACCTAGCCCTTCTACCAACCCTTCACCTAGCCAATCACCCTCAACTTCTGGGAACATGCGCAGTGCTTCAGTGTGGCCTTCTCCATTTCCTATTCCTCCTCTGTCTCATGATGTTGAACTGAGGTTGAAAAAGGCCAATGAGGAATATGCAACAACCAAAAAAGGCATAGGCGAGATACCCAGGGACATGTCAAGTGACATTCTGAACAAAATTACTCAAGCAAGTTTTAGTATAAAGGCTTATCCTGAGCCTCATGAGGTTGAATCAATTGCCGTTGCATTGGTTTCAAAGTACCCTTGTCTGAAGGAGGATGATGGAAATGGCTATGGCGGATGGCTTTTCTCCATCAGGAACAAGTTCAACAATTACAGAGCAAAGCTGCGGGATGCTGGGTGCACTGAGGTTCTTCTGAATAGCAAACGAAGGGCAGATGGAGAGACAACCCAGTTCGTCTTGAAGAGGCCTAAACGTGGCGAAATCAACCATTGTCCAGACCATCCAATTGACCAAGATGAAGCCTCACTGGAGGAACAGAGACAGCTTCTAGTGGAGGCATCCAAGAAGGCAAGAATAGATGGGTCTCTCATCAAAGCGAAAATGGCTATGACTTTCTCACTGAGGCGAAAGGAGGTTGTCGACAAACAACCCATGGTGGCAGAGTTGAAAGACAGATGGCCCACTTTGTTCTTTAAAGACCAGGTAGGAGTGGCTGTAAATGCTTTAAAAAATTATAATGGCTACAGACAATTTTTTACAGGTTACAAATTCTCCCAATTTACTTACTTTTCCTCTGTACATATTTGTTTTTTCCTGCATTTTACAGATTTGTGAGGAGTTTTTCCGTATTACAAACAAAGATTTACTTGGAACATTCAGAGCTGCAGTAGAAAAGTATGCGCCCAAACTGCTGAGTTTGTACCGCACCCGAAAAACAGAGTTTGGCAAGGACCTGAAGGAGATACTGAGGAAGCTTGATGATGAGGTGTGTGCACAGTACACTACAGTATCAAACAAATACTTTTGCCCAGTGTGATGAAATCGAATCTGTTGAATTACAACTAGTCTTGCTACAGTGTTTCCTCCCCTAGGTTTACAGCTTTGGGGGGGGGGGGTGGCGGCGGCAGGGGCGCGATGCGCCGCGGCGGCGGGATGTGCCGTGGCGGCAGACACAAACACTTAAATTAATTATGATGTTCATGTGTTTCTTTTAATGACAGCAGTCAATATAACATCTTACAGTAACAGTATGCAACAATTATACTTCAGGATTAGGGGTTAGGATAAGCAGTTTTACTTAAAAAAGAAGTATAATTTTACATGTTTTATGGTAAAGGTAACCTTAAATGACTTATTTTGTGATCTGGCGCTATATTTATTTATTTTTTTAAATCACAATTATCTTGAGCTTCCAGGGGGGGCGGGCGGGCCGTTGGGGGGGCGGGGCGCCACCCTAATATCATTGTAGGGGAAACACTGTGCTATTATTAGAGCTATCTTTCTATTTTTTTGTTTTTTGAGACCGCCAACATCGCCAGACACCGCAAGGAAGCAGCCATGAAAGGACTTCCTGTGTTCCTACGTGAAGATCCTAATCTACTTTTCAAGCAGTGTCTTGTAAGTATTAATGGACATTAATAGAACTTAGATTTTACAGGCATAGAGATACAATTGTAAAATGTAGATACTGTAATTGAAGTTAAACATTTGATAATTGAAAAGTAGAAAATGGGATTTCTGTTTCGCCCTTGGACTGCTTGAGTCAATCGCCTGTCTTATATAAAAGCTTATTGGTTGTTTTGAAGTGAGTCCCTGTAGCGCATTTGACAGGGGTTTCCGATTATACCATGAGGAAGATGCAGCTTTGATATACAGGTTGTTGTCAGTAGATGTTAGACCGAGGCTACTCGCTTTGGCTAGATCACAGCCATAATATCACTCTTCGCCACCTGTCAGGTCATTCTTTTGGTACTAGTAATTAGGTCGTTTGTGGGATGGGAGTGTGACGGACCGTGCCTCCGGTACCCGTCTTTCCGTGGGTCTGGCCACAAGCTCAGAGTCAGAGTAAGTTTTCCAGTTTTTTTTGTTATTTATTATTTTTCAAAAGTTCAATAAACCAAAAGTCAATTCACAACTCATCAATTCTATTTCATTCAGCGTTCACAAATCTCAAAACATAATTCTGTTAAGCCTCGCACTGACAAGAGGACAACCATCAACAGATGCACATACCTTCTCCAGACTAAAAATCTAGACAGAACAAGTCCCCCTATATAGAAAGGTGGTCAGCACCATATAAAAAGCAGGGGTATACACAATAATCAATTAGGGTTTCAGTTCACAATATGACCCTGAAACACCAACACAGTATTCACAGTATGTTACATGTATGATTACAATAAAATATATCTATACATCTTAATACCTGGCCTGTAAACCGACATTACACTCCAGTGGTTCGGCCAAACCATTTCTCTTGCCCCGGCAGTCATTACAGGCCATTTCCACTCCAATGAAGGTAGGAACCGTATATAAGTTCCCCCTGGTTCTGGTGGCGCTTCTTAGCTGTTGCACCGACAATCCAAGACGAGGTCCCGAACACCCCAAATAGCTGGTAATCCATTACATGCGTTTTTTAGTAAAACAATAAATGTTGGAGCCACGATCGGTGTCCTAGCCTCCTTTCTGTATGTATGTGTATGTGTGCGCGATTGTATACAACTGCAATGTATATGTGTTAGCTGCTGTGGAGAATTGGAGAAACGTTTGTATATCCGTGTGTGCGTTCGTGATTGTATGCAAGTGCAATGTGTGTGTGTAAGCGGTCCTTGTGCGTGTGCGTGTGCGTGTGCGTGTGTGTGTGTGTGTGTGTGCGTGTGTGTGTGCGTGTGTGTGTGTGCGTGTGTGTGTATGCGGTTGTGGCTCTGGGTAGCAGAGTGTCTTCCATGTGCGGTCGCCTTGGGACCATCACACACCCCCCCACCTCTAGTCTCACGCTGGTAAGCGGGAGAGGAAGTCGGCAGTGGCATTTTTCCGTCCTGGGATATGGTTAATCCTGAACCGGTAGGGCTGCATAGACAAGTACCAGCGGGTAATCCTGGCATTGGAATCCCGCATGCGATCCATCCATTGGAGCGGCCTATGGTCAGTCTCCAAGACAAACTCACGGCCCAATAGGTAGTACCTGAAGGCGTCCAGTGCCCATTTCACCGCAAGGCACTCCTTCTCGACTGTGGAGTATCTTACTTCCCTTGGGAATAGCTTCCGGCTGATGTATGCCACAGGATGTTGCTGATCTGGCTCACCCTGAAGAAGCACCGCACCTAGGCCTAAATCAGAGGCATCAGTCTGCAACACAAACATTTTCTCAAAGTCTGGACAATACAACACAGGTTCATTACACAAAACATTCTTTATGTCATGGAAGGCCTCCTTTGCCTCCCTAGACCACTGTACTTGGACTGGACAGTTTTTCCGTGTCAAATCAGTAAGGGCTGCTGCCCTAAGAGAAAAGTTTGGTACAAACCTCCTGTACCAACCTGCCATGCCCAAAAAGGATCGCACCTGTGTCTTATTCTGGGGTAATGGGCAATTCTGTATGGCTGCCAGTTTCTGTACTTGTGGCTTGATAAGCCCCCCCCCCTATTACATAACCCAGATATTCCGTCTCCTTCTTGGCAAAGGCACACTTAGCTGGGTTAATGGTAAGTCCAGCCGACTCTATCCGCTGCAACACCTCTGTCAGATGCTTGAGGTGCTCCTCCCACGATGTGCTACGTCATCTAGGTATGCTGCTGCGTAGCCGTTGGTCCCAACCAGCACCTGGTCCATCAACCTCTGAAACGTTGCTGGTGCTCCATGCAAACCGAAGGGCATCACAGAAAAATGGAACAGCCCCCAGGGGGTCCGGAAAGCCGTTAATTCCTTAGCAGACTTATTGAGGGGAACCTGCCAGTAGCCCTTAACCAAGTCAATGGTCGTCAGCCATTTAGCAGAGCCTAAGGAATCAATCAGGTCATCAATTCTGGGTGCTGGGTAACAATCAAATTTGGACACAGAATTTAGATACCTGAAATCGACGCAGAACCGTAGACTCCCGTCTTTTTTCGGCACCAATACCACTGGGCTGCACCATTCACTCTTAGACGGCTCGATAATGCCCATAGCCAACATCTGGCCAACCTCCTCCTTCAAAGTGGTCAGAAGACGCTCCGGGATTCTATAGCTCCTGCGGCGGGAAACTGCTCCCTCACACAAGGTGATCTGGTGCTCCACCAGACTAGTGCGCCCTGGTTTTTCTTTAAAGAGGCCTGGACTGCAAACGACCTGAATGTCAGCTTGCTGGGTAGTAGACAGATGGCTGAGTTCAAGGGCGCCCTCTGATGGTAGTGGTAGGTACTGCTCCTCTACCTCATCCTCATCCGGCACCTGCCGGATCATTAGCGCATCTATACCCATCTCTGGCCTCTCATGCCACTCCTTCAGAAGATTGATGTGTAACACCCGTCTGGGGCGCTTTTGTCCTGTCTTAACAACTTCATAGGTGATCGACCCCAGTTTACGGGTGACCTCAAAAGGGCCCTGCCATTTTGTCAACAGTTTGCTTGTATCACTAGGCAGCATCACCAACACCTTATCTCCTGGCTCAAAACTCCTTGGTCTGGCTCTTTGGTCATAATAGCTCCTTTGGCGTTGTTGTGCCTGTTTCAGGCTCTGTTGGGCAAGCTGTGCCATGCTCGTCAACCGCTCCCTTATCTTCAAAACGTACGAGAGAACATTCTGAGCCTCTGGGACCTCCTGGTCTCCCATCCACGCCTCTTTCAGCAGTGACAGTGGTCCTCGCACCTCACGGCCGTACATTAACTCAAAGGGTGAGAACCCTGTGGATGCTTGTGGGACCTCCCGGTATGCAAAAAGGAGATATGGAAGCCAGCTGTCCCAGTCAGCTCCTGATTCACTCACAAACTTCCTTAGCATCTGTTTTAGTGTCTGGTTAAATCTTTCTGTCAGGCCATCGGTCTGCGGATGATAGGGGGTAGTCCGTATGCCCTTAATTCCTAGCAGCTGATATACCTGCCTCAACAGCTCTGACATAAAGTTTGACCCCTGATCAGTAAGTATGGTCCGAGGAAAACCCACTCTAGAAAACAGCTGAATCAGACAGGTGGCTACATTTCTAGCCTTTACTGTCTTCAGGGCAAAAACCTCTGGATACCTCGTTGCGTAATCTGTAATGACCAACGTAACGGTTACCAGCTTTGATGCGCTCAAGGGGACCTACCACATCCATTCCTAACTGCTCAAAGGGTATCCCCACTACTGGAACAGGCTCTAAAGGGACTTTAGGGGGTCCTCTGCTGGTGGTTCTCTGACACTCTGGGCATGTCCTACAAAACTCTGCAATTTCCCTGGCCATATTAGGCCAAACGAAATGCCGGCTTATTCTGGCAATAGTCTTTTGCCTGCCCAAATGACCTGCCCACGGGATGGAATGGCCCAATTCAAGGACTACACCTCTAGCCTTCTGAGGGACTACCTTCCTTGCCTCTGAACCATCTCCTTTGTACAACACCCCATTACTAACAGAGAAACCATCCCCTGGCTCCCGTCTATTAGTCTGACTGAGCGGTCTTTCCCCCTGAGCCTGCTGGTATAACAAGCCAATAACTGGGTCTTGCTGCTGCATTGCCCCCATGTCCTGAGGGATTCCTAAAGGTGCCCTAAGCAGGGTGTAATGTAATGTAGCGTTGTAATGTAATGTAGCGTTGCCCTAATATGAAGACGTGTAATATGGAGCTTAATGAACTACCCCTATCTGAGGAGGACCCTGATATTCAAGAATAAATGTCGAAAATGTTCGAAAAATTAGGTCCAATGTTTTTAGACGGGGGAAAAGTATAAAAATATCAAGCCATGTCAAACTTCCTCAAAGCTGCCTGACAAGCCTCGGTCTCCAGAGGGTTAAACTAACTCAACGCTGCCTGACAAGCCTCAGTTCCCAGAGGGTTAAAACGACCTCAAAGCTGCCTGACAAGCCTCAGTTCCCAGAGGGTAACATTGGCTCAACTAAGATACTCCCAAAGCAATGAAGAGAAACTCAATTTGAAATAATTCTATGATACCTAATATCAATAACGCATATTGGAATTCACAGAAAAGATACAAAATGTAAATAACTAGAGCAGCTCATCCACTTCTCTTCTTGCCTCCTCAGTCACGCAGTAAGTCACAGCTCACAGGTCACAGGTCACAGTCCGGTGAGTATGGACATTAAGGCGAGACACTACAGGTGAATAGGGTATTTTTTTTAAATAATAGATATCACCATGAAACTTCCTCAGTTGATTACTCACACATGTATGAACAAAAAATGTATTACAAGTTTCTGTAATTACTATGTTTGATTATGCAAATTAGGCCTTATCTAATTAAATATGCTCAAATTTGCATATATTTCCGGTAGATATATCTGGACATACGATAAAGCCAGGTGATTTTTTTTATTTTCATTTTGTTAACATACAAGATGCAAACAAATTTACAGAGGGATTTCAGGATATCTGCTTTCATTACCTAGAAAATCAAAATATACTGTCTACAGCCTTAAAAAAACGATTTTCGCCACCTTTTTTTGATCAAAATGTCACATAAATCAGGCCAGGAATGATTAATTAACAAATCCTTCTGTAAAAATCTTCAGAAGACTGCTAAGTGTATAACTGGAAAGTTTGGTGTACATAGGTGCTACATAGGCTGAGAAGTATCTACCGGAGAATGACAAAAAACTCATTTTGAGAAAATCGCATTTAAAGATTCAGGAAGTGTCAAGCCATACCACGTGATGCGTCTGAGCGAATCACGTTATCAGAAACCACCGCAAACCAATGAAATTGCGTCCTTATGTTTAAACCCCCGTTTTTGCTAACATCATTGGTTACTGCTGGAAAGGAAATGTCCTTATTTGGATTAGATAACGTTGTGTGAGAGCTATAGCGCTTTCCAACGGTACCAAACATGTCTAGCATCAGAAAGCCGACATACTGCACGTTACGTTAGACTGCTAACTTTCCTGGAAACCTATGAGAATGCTGACGCCGCGACCAGACAAAATGTGAATAAATATACACATTAATGTATAATTAGGATATTTTCTTTATGCTAGTATGAAAGATTACATGTTTAGGGAGTGAACTAGCTCAAAATCTCAAAATTGACCACTGCTGAAAAAACGATGTTTTTGCCTGCCGTGTCTCGCCTTAATAAGTCCAAGTGTCACTGGCGTCTCTGAGAGAGCAAACACAAACACACTTAGCTCAATTAACATGTCTGTCCACACACACATCCATGTATTGATCTTGGAGGGTTCCCAGAATTCATCTGAAATGAGCTTCAGTAAAATAATATAGAAACATCAGTTTAAATAGTGTTAGCATTTACGCATCAGCTAGCAGAACATGAAAGCGCTCACTCTGTTCCTGTGAATCAAATAGCGGTTTAAAGCGTCAGACTTTAGCAGTCTGGGTGCTGTCAGTCTGTGGTGCTGGTCGCTCAGAAGCTGCCTCACAGCTGGAGCTGCCCCATGCTGCCAGTGTTCCCTTCCTCTGTCACTCTGTGTGCGTTGATTGAGTGCTAACTGTCAGTCACTGCAGGATAAAACATGTCAGGGGGTGGGGCTGCTAAATATTCATGAGAGGGGGGGGGGGGGGGGGGGGGGCTCAC
>NC_137921.1:42017770-42022770 GCF_963457725.1 Sprattus sprattus | reverse complement strand
GAGCATATGCTATAGTTATGGTAACATGAGTCACTTTGAAGTATGAAGTGTTTGGAGGTTGTAGTGCATTTTGCCTTAAAGGTTAACTGATCTGCTCAGGTGTGTGTCTGTGTGAAGAGTTTTGAAAAAGTGGACATGGTGTTAAGACAAGTGTGAAAATGATTTTACAAAACTGTAGCATTATTTTTTTATGAACTTCACATTTATTCTCCTTTCTCCCTTGAATCTTTAGAAATAAATCTTTAACACATCTTATCTACCCCTAAAATCACCCATATTCCACAATTCTTTCAAGGCATGCAGATTGTCAGGTCCCCGCGGAGCTCTGCTCCGGCCACGCCCCCTTCAGCTCACTCACTCTCCCAAACTGCACTTTCACAGCTTCATTAGATCTCATCATTCACACCTGCATCAGCGAACACCTGCACCCCGTTTGCACTCAGCTAATGCATAATCACCCACACCTGTCACAGCCCTTTTATATACCCCACACTCTCTGCCCTCCCTGTCGGTTATTGTTTGGTGTCACAGTGCACTTCGAATGATGACCCCTCCCGAAGGATTACCACAGCCTGTTTTCCCGAAAGGATCTGTATCAGCCACGTTGGCGTATCAGCTTTGTTTTCAGCTACCGCTCAGTTACAGTTAAGTTAATCCCTTTTCCGAGTTTGACTTGCGTTTTGTTTACCTTATGGTTTTATAGTTTAGTTTCTTTCCGAGGGTGCCTTTTTGTTTTAGTTTACGTGTTCTCATAAACTCGCATTTCAGTTAAGGCAGCGCCTTGAGCCTGCTCCCCTCCTGGGCTGAACTATCCCTGTTGTGCTTTCTGCATCCGATGTCAGTGCTGTATCCATCTGCAAACTAAAACTCTGTTGTCCAAAACTTCCGTGATTTCCCAAAATGTTCCGTGACACAGATGTCATGACACCAAGAACAAACCTTTTTGATCTGTTGGTTTTTCACAATGCTATAGATAGCCCTTTTCAGTGTGGTACATTTACCACATAACATAAATCAGTGGAAGTGTGCTTAGTGTTTTAGTCAAATATGTAGCTGACCTGGGTTCAATTCCTGGCAATCTGGTTAAGTTCCAGACCTTTGTTATAGTAGCATTTACGTATTACTTTTGTATGAGTGCAAACAAACTGAAAAAAGCAGATTCTGCAAAAATCTGAATCTGTTTTATTTTAAATGTATAGTTTCTTTTCTCTGTCAAAATACAACATCTTTCCATCTACACTGATTTACATTCTGAACTCAAATGTAACTGTTTTTGATAGATCTAAATGTCAGCAAACATGGCTGAAGTTGCACAGAGTTTTGCTGGTGGTGAACATTGACTGAGACGGGTACTAAATACACTGCATGCGCTGTATTGTGTGTACGTGTGCGTGTGGGTGTGCGTATTAACACTGACTGAGACAGGTATCTAAATATACTGTGTGTGCTGTATAGCGGATGGTTGGGCCCTGCTGACAGTTGCACAAACACATCTGTTGGCAGAGAGAGAAGGAGGAGTGTGTATGTGTGTGTACGTGTGTATTTGTGCATATTTTTTGTGTGTGTGTGTGCGCGAGACACATCTATTGGCAGAGAGTGCGAGAGTATGTGTGTGTACATTGTGTCACATCTGCTGGCAGAGAGAGAGGGGAGTGAGCAAGCGAGATGACGCACTTGGCAGCCGGACTCTAACCCATCCCAACCATCATGTCGTGTGTGTGTGTGTGTGTGTGTGTCAGCTCAACAGCCTGAGTGAGCTTTAATGAGCTTCACTCGAGATCAGAGTGGAGATATTGCCTGTGAGGCTGGACCCGCTGACATGAGTAACCTTTAGGAAATGATAGGGAGAGTTTAGCGCCAGAGCTTAGTCAGACAAATCTCATCTGATATCTTTACTGTCTGAGCGTGCACGACACACACACACACACACACATGCATCAGATACTGTCTGAGCACAGACACAAATGCATCAAATAGTGTCTAAGCACACACACAAGCACAGACACACTACACAATCAAGCATCAGATACTATCTGAGAACACACAAACACAATGCACTCAAGCGTACATAAGATACTGTCTGATCACACACACACCACACACTACACAGGTATGCATTGGATATGGTCTGAACACACACACACACACACTACACACTGGTACGACCCTACTGATCTGGCCTGGGCCTGGGGCTCCGTCCCTCTGTGCTACGTTTTGTTGCTTGTCTGTCTCCTGCAGGGTGCTGAGACCGTGGGGGGGGGGGGGGGGGCGCCTAGGAGATAATGGGCCGGACTATAAGCCTAGACTAGAGCCTTTCAGACCGCCTAGCTCCATGCCGGCCACTCCCTCCGTTCTCAATGCGTTTTGCACTTGTTTGTTACTTCATTACCCCTTGACACATTGCATGACATTTTCCTTTTAACTCACTATACGGATGTTTACTATTTAATGTAAATAAACCTTATTTATTATTAAAAGCTACGGTGTGGTCTACACATTTTATGTCAGGGCTGCCTTGAGCCAGGAAGTTGTGACAACAGGCATGCATGGGATACTGTCTGAGCACACACACACACACACAGACACACACAGTCACACATCAAATACTGTCCGACATGACAGCTGTAGAGGAAGTCATACAACTTCAGGAAAAACCAAATGATTAATTCTCTGGCAAATTCTCTGATAAATCATAAAGTGCCATTTCTCCCCACATAAGCCCCAGGAAGGTTTTGTTCCTCTATGATGACATGTATGTGTGTGTGTTTAATGACATGCATGTTTCATAGGACTTACAGAATGAGTCATTCGTGCAGTTGGGCTGCCCACAGACTGGTGTGAAACCTGTGTGTGTGCGCGCATCTTCTCCCATCATCTCACTTCACACACTGCCAGAGGAGGGGGGACTCAAAGCCACACTGCCGTGCCATGCAGTGTCTTTGCCGTTGCTCTGATGATTCTGTATTGAGCGTGTGGCACTCGGATAACTTATAACACACACTCACCACACCGACATGGTTGGATCATTTATAACACACACACACACACACACACACACACACACACACACACACACCACACACACTTCACAGACATGGTCAGAACATTTATAGCGAAGGGCATCATCACACCTGGACACGACAGCGACTCCAGTCCGCTCAAAACTCCACTCCCGGGATGCAGACCCTCATCACCTGTCCGCACACACCCTAGTCTGAGTCGGCAAACTGACACACAAACACATGCAAGCTAGTAGAACACGCAAACTGACACACACACGCAAGCTTGTAGAACATGCAAACTGACACACACACACCCAAGCTTGTAGAACATTCAAACTGACACACCCACACACATACAAGCTAGTAGAACAAGCAAACTAACACACACACACACACACACACACACACACACACACACACACACACACACGCAAGCTTGTAGAACATGCAAACTGACACACACACACACACACAACCTTGTAGAACACGCAAATTGACACACACACACGCAAGCTTATAGAACATGCAAACTGACACACACACACACAAGCTTGTAGAACACAAACTGACACACACACACACGTAAGCTTGTAGAACACACACACAGGGTGATTTGGTGATAACACCATAACAAATTGACTTCTTTTTATAAACTAAAAGTATTAAGAAACTATCTGCACACTGCACACTACACACCACACACCACACACCTTTCAAATTTAGTTCAGCAACATTCAATCATGACAACATAAAACAGAAAGCATTTTGAAGAAATGATATACAGTACATCACGCCATAAATCAAGTCCCATTTAGTTTTTGTTAATTATGAGACGAAAAAAAGGGGGGCCCAAAATGAAAAGAGGAAGCCTTTACATATGTCCAGTCCTGGTCAAACAACCAAACAAAAGGATTGGATTTACCCAAAACTCCTCTTCTCCTGCAAAAAGATCGAAGAATCAAAGTACCATATAATCCATGATCTTCAAACAGGTGAGAAGGAGAGGTCTATAACTCCACAAACTGGCAACAGGCTCCAAACAGAAATCCTCCAGTTTCTTTGTTCAGCATAGAGTGATGGCTTCTCCACTTGCCAGGAAAGTATCACAGGAGTCTCACACATCCTGCACTTCCTGTCTGCTTCCTCAGATGTGCATTTAATTAGAGAACTTAAAAGTCCCCTTTTCCTGTCACGATCAGTAAAAGTCCTTACAGCTAATTATACGCCGTAAAACATATAAATTGTACCATGTCAACATTTTCAGGTAACTATAAACAGTGGATTACCCTTTAGGACTGTATTAAGACCCCCTCACTACTTCCAAAACAGTTTAAAATAACTTATTGGGGTATATGTGTGAGCGTGTGAACTAAGTCTTTACTGGGGTATATGTGTGAGCGTGTGAACTAAGTCTTTACTGGGGTAAACAGTGGGGAAAATAAGTATTTGAACCCCTGGCGATTTCACAAGTTTGGCCATTTGCAAAGAAATGTGTGATCTATAATTGTAATGGTAGGTGTATATTAACAGTGAGAAACAGAATATCAACAAAAAAATCCAGAAAAATGCCTTAGTACAAGTGGAATAACCCTTGTTGGCAAGCACAGATGTCAGACGTTTCTTGTAGTTGGTCACCAGGTTTACACACATCTCAGGAGGGATTTTGGTCCACTCCTCTTTGCAGATCCTCTCCAAATCTTTAAGGTTGCGTTTTCAATGGGAGGGAACGAGGGAATGAGGTTCAAGCCCAATATTCCACATTACATGGTCCCATCCATAGTCCACTTGATGAAGTGGAGTCGTCCTGTACCCTTGGCAGAGAAACAGCCCCAAAGCATAATGTTTCCACCACCATGCTTGATGGTGGGTATGATGTACTCTTGGGGTCATATTCAGCATTTTGGTATTATCTGACCACATTCTGTCTCCCAATCCTCCTCAGAATCATTCAAATGTGTAATGGCAAACTTCAGATGGCCCTGTACATGCGCTTCCTTG
>NC_137921.1:41935270-42012770 GCF_963457725.1 Sprattus sprattus | reverse complement strand
TGTGTCTCTGCCCTATAAAGAGGTCAGGGTGATGTGTCTGTGCCCTATAAAGAGGTCATGGTGATGTGTCTGTGCCCTACAAAGAGGTCATGGTGATGTGGCCATAGTGTGCCCTATAAAGAGGTCAGGGTGATGTGTGTGTGCCCTATAAAGAGGTCAGGGTGATGTGTGTGTGCCCTATAAAGAGGTCATGGTGATGTGTGTGTTTGTGTGCCCTATAAAGAGGTCATGGTGATGTGTGTGTGCCCTATAAAGAGGTCAGGGTGATGTGTGTGTGCCCTATAAAGAGGTCAGGATGATGTGTGTGTGCCCTATAAAGAGGTCAGGGTGCTGTGTGTGTGTGTGCCCTATAAAGAGGTCAGGGTGATGTGTGTGTGTGTGCCCTATAAAGAGGTCAGGATGATGTGTGTGTGCCCTATAAAGAGGTCAGGGTGCTGTGTGTGTGTGTGCCCTATAAAGAGGTCAGGGTGATGTGTGTGTGTGTGCCCTATAAAGAGGTCAGGGTGATGTGTGTGTGTGTGCCCTATAAAGAGGTCAGGGTGATGTGTGTGCGCCCTATAAAGAGGTCAGGATGTTGTGGCCATAGTGTGCCCTATAAAGAGGTCAGGGTGATGTGTGTGTGCCCTATAAAGAGGTCGGGATGATGTGTGTGTGCCCTATACAGAGGTCAGGATGATGTGTGTGTGCCCTATAAAGAGGTCATGGTGATGTGTGTGTGCCCTATAAAGAGGTCGGGGATGATGTGTGTGTGCCCTATAAAGAGGTCGGGGATGTGGGCATAGTATGCCCTTCAAATGCCATATAGAGGCCTGGTATGGGCCCAGACACCCTAGAGAACACTCAAGGAGGGCAGCATCAGGTTCTAAAGAACTTAGTTAAGATATATTTCACAGCTTCCTCCTGCACTGTGTGTGTGTGTGGCCAGCACAACTCTATGGGTGTGTAATATAGAGTAGCTTTGAGCACAGGGACAGATGGGGGCTGCGAGGAGCACAGAGGGCTATTAAAGCAGTTTATCCGCATGAAAGGCTTATTATCAGTGCTCTAAATGAAGCTTCTAATGGGCAAACTAATCAGATCAGCATCACACAAACTATACTAACTATTCCAACTGGACAGAACGCTCAAGCAACTAGTATACACATCAAACGTGTTAGCACACACAAGTCCATGACAAAATAAATTAATTACTTAAGGACTAGAGGAGAACATATGGTTTTTATCAGAACGTGATGAATGAGTGGGAGTTAGTCCTTCCCCCACAGAGACACTTGAGTCAGTCGGGAAGCACCAGTTAGAGCCATCACATACTATTTTATTGCGTTTATAAATACTTCAGTGAAGTCGCCACTCAATAAACCCCCATTCAAGCCCTGGACAGAATCTGGAATCTGTGTGTGTGTCTCTGTGTGTGTGTTCTCCTCTTGGGTGAGTGTGTGATCCTCTTGGGTGTGTGAGTGTGAACCATCAGTTGTCTCCTCTACTGCGCATGTTTAGCATGGCCATTATGTTCACTGAGACGGAGAAGAATGGTGTCTGTTCAGGACTGGTGAAGAGATGATTTGACCTTTCAGTCCTTCGCTGTGATCAGTAGGCGAGTGCTCTCACACAGGGACGTGTTACATGGGGTCATACCTAACCTGACAGTTGAAGCCGCTTGAGACCAAAATATGTCTGGCTTTCCATTCACCCAAACCACCCTACTAGACACTTCATCTATCAACCGCCCTACATAACACTTAATCTGTGAACCGCCCTACATGACACTTCATATAAGCATATAAGCATAGCAACACATTCTTCTCTGAAAGGGAACATTTGAATGTGCCAATCACAAACCATCACTGAAGTCTGACTTATCTATCTAACAAAAGCATATCACTTTCGCTTGACTTAAAGAGTAGTGCTTTATGCCATAAACATAGCACGAGGAGCAAACCTGATAATCCTGTTACTCTATCTCAGATATACTCTGCGTTAACACATATCCTGGCAGGCTTTTCAAAAATAATACAATTTGTTTTAAAAGGTTAAACCCCTTGAAAGGCATCTGGGAATAGGTAGTCTAATTTGTCACACTTGACTTACTGTAAATGCTCAGTCAGCTGTAAACAAATTGTAACCACGATGTAGATACACAGTAATGGCATGTCTTGTTATTTCTATTCACATATTGTAGTCTAATTGGACTTAGACAGGAGAAGAAATGACGCGCGACACCAGCACATTTTCCACAAAAGATTTATTTTTTTGGCTGCAACAGAAAGCAAAAAAGAGCTTCTGTGAAGTAATGTGTTGAGCGGCAGAGGCAGTCACCAGGATAAAAGGTTCAATAAGCCCAAAAAGTGTTTCAGATTTTATTTCCACTGCCGGCAGGTGACAGACAGACGAACTTCACGAAAATCACAAAACAAACAAACAAACAAAATGATCCTTAATTCTACTGACTTGCAATAATACCTTTGTTAGCCAAAAGCAACAGGCATCCTCTCACATCAGAGGTCCTAACTCCACTCTCCTGCCTTTCCCTGAATGCAGGTTATATTACGTATAACTCCTCCTTCTAAGAGTTAACCATTATGCAGAAATCAATCATCTAAACAGACAACAATTTAAACTATTTAACCTGTATTAAGCATATGTCACGCCTGCCTGGCTCAAGGCAGACCTGACATTGAATGGGTCGACCACACCGTAGTTATAATTAAAAGGGTTTTATTTACATAATATAAACAATCAGTATATGTATTAAAATGAAAGTGTCGTGCAATATGTCTAGGGGTAAACAAACAAACAAAAGTGTATAAACGCGACGAGGACGGAGGAAGTGTTCCCGGAGGAGTTCCTTGGTTGGACGTCTACACCAGGCTCTCACCACTGGAACAATCCAACCTTGGAACGGCAACGCAGAAACCCAGAGCAGAGCAAGAGAGAGCGTCCATAGGAAACACCAGCCTCTTATAGGCCAGCCCATTTGGTTCAGCACTCACACCTGCAGGATGAATAAGGCACAGCCGTAACACAATAAAGGGGCGGAGCCAGGCTTTTAGCTAGGATTTTTTTAGGGGGGGTCCATTTTGTCATTTAACCCAACGCGGTGGAGCGCCGCAGGCGCAAATATCGTAGGGGGGTCTGGGGGCATCCAGGGGCGTAGCAAGCTTTTCAAAAGTGAGGGGGATGGATGTGATTTGTTTATTAACAATAGAAACGATGGATACAATGACAGAGGTGGACAACATGTATAACATACAAGATATAAAAAGCATCAGTAATGTTCAAGCAAACACATTTACAAAAAATAATAATCATTGAATATTAAGGTCTGCCTAATATTCGTTCGAATTATAGGCTATATATATTTTTTTAATAGGCCTAATCAAATTTATTATAGCCTATTAACGAAGTTCGGAGTCAAAGCTATAGGCTACTGAAAAGGCAGGCTGTCGCCTAAAACTGTGTTGGCTCATTAAACACTGATGCTAATTATCTTGGAAAATGATCTAACTGCAGTCAAGTTGTCATTGCTTGTATCAAACCATTGTGAATTTCTCGTAACATTAAAACAGGAGACGACTTACTCCTTGTAAAAGACTGATGCTCAGAGCTCCAATGGTTTCCTCAGGTGAACGACATTTTCAGAAGATCAGTCGCGCGCAATGCCAGGATGCTTTATTTTCATTGGTTGCTGGATTAAATCTTACCCAGATACAACAGATACAAAATATATGCTTTTTCTGATTGGCTATTGTGTAGCCCAGTTCTTTTTTCGGATTGGCTGATAAGTGGCACCTCACGTCAGACTCCAGGGGATTCGGGGAGACGTGCTTGATTCCTCCATGGTGAGGGCAGCGCGGCCAGGTCATGTTTGCACGCTGCGGCACATTATATAGCCTAGAGTTTTTTTTCAGCGTGAGAAATACTATGTGTGGCGGGAGTGCGTGATTAAAGACCAAAATGGGTGACTGTCACGCTCAATGCGTGACACTTGAGAGCCCTGCGTTAGTGCAAAACTGTGGAAAAACTGCAGAAAAAGTGTGAGTGTTGAACCCTCTCACCGGGAAAAGTGTTTGGTGTTAAAACACCCACATCCCCCACGGGTGCGACGCGCCATCCCCCCCGTCAAATTTTGTATTCCTAACTGTCTGAAACGCTATTTTACTGCATTTTGAGGTGCACATTTTGTGGAATTCAGGTAATATTTTTTGGTGTGTCTGTTGCAGTATTGTTGCTTAATTGTCACAATATGATGTACATCAGTGTACCACACAAACTGAAAATCATACCAACACAGAAGAAATTCAAGCCAGAACTGCCATGTACATCTTGTATGTATACATGCAGGGGGCTACTGGTCAGTTGATAGTCACATAGTATTAGACTTGGCTGACCCAAATAAGAAGTTTAAATATTTTTTTTAACTTTTTATGAATATCTTAGTCCTAGAGTCTTCCCTGACTAGTGATTACATATTCAATTTAGTTAATCTTTCATATATTTTGTGCAAGACACTTAGCAGTTATAAGCTATGTTTTTATGTTTTTATATGCTACGTGTATTATATGCTAATATAGGGTGACCAGATTTGAGTTTGTGGAAAAGATGACACTTCGTCGGGGAACCTGCCCCCTCCCCCGCGACGGAGTTTTGACATATTATTGTCGTGCCTGGACAACATGAATGTACTGTTTTTACTTCATATGCATTTACTGTAGTTAATGCAATACCTTATTTCAACTGAAACACCTCATCGTGTTGCTTCACTATATTTAAATCATGTACTTACAGTTCATACATGTGTAAATAGTGTTACAAATCACGGATGCGTAATATGGCTTTTTATTGCTCTACACGAAACGCAACACAATTTCAAAATGGCACGGGGTTTATGCCCTGTTACAAGTTATCTCGAACAGACTGTGTTCCGTCACACACCTGTGTAAATGCAGTCCCAACACAGAACAACGACATGCAATTAGTACAGTAAGGAACATTGTTGAGCTCTGTGCATTACAAACAGAAAGTATGCGCCCGCCGCACGGCATTATGGGGCGACTATGCCGGCACGTTACAATAGGCTATGTATTTACTGAATTAAAATAATTTCAGCTTGTCCCATGTCCATGTGTTTACGTGCTGTTCTGAAGTCACGTTGGTAGGATTTGGGTATAAATTAGGTTAGGATTAGGTTTACCTTAACCAGCGGGAAAAAAAATTCAACCCGCGTCAACACTTCAAAAGTAGCCCGCGGGAAAACTGCGGACCTGGCAACACTGCCGTTAACGTTAACGTTCACGTTCACGCATTAGACGTGTCTGTTTAGTGCTACGTGAACTATCTGTTCATTTCAATCTGTTATTATTTTCTTTTGTGATAGAAATATTATTACCGGAAAAACAGGGGATGAAAAACTCAGGGGCGTCTGTAGGGCGTCTGCCTTAAAGTAGTGCGTCCAATGTTTTATTATTTTAGAACAGTGCGTCCGAAAGACGCTCGGACGCATGCCTAGCTAAAAGCCTGGGCGGAGCCCCTGGCCTGATTAGTAGGGCCGTAACATTCCCCCCCCCCCCTTAGAACAGAGGCCCACCTAAATGGGACTCTGCACTGGACAATAACCCAACTGTTCAAAAACAATGGTACAACAATAACCAAAATCAATTTCTAAAGACAATAGGTTCTTATGTGGAATAGCCTACTGTATTTGAAAGGCATAACAAATATTTGGCATAACAATTTCAATTACAATTCAATTTCCAAAGACAATAGGTTCTTATGTGGAATAGCCTACTGTATTTGAAAGGCATCACAGATATTTGTCATAACAATTTCCATTCCACCGTGCAACCCACCACTACAACCAGATATACTATCAAACACCAACCATCACCACGTGTATTGCCCAATCTCAATTCCCCTCATCCCCTCGCAAACCTCCAACTTCTGTTCGACCCGCAATCCAGGTACCTTGGAAAGCCTATTTAAGTATAGAGCAGAAGAAAGAATGAACAAGAGGAAGAGAAAACACGAGACCCGACAACCTGACTACACAGTGACCCAGGAACGAGACAATGCGTCTGCAATCACATTGTGCACGCCCTTGATGTGACGAATGTCCAAGTGGTAGGGTTGTAAAAACAACGCCCACCGCATGAGCCTCTGGTTGGGGTTGTGCAGTGTGTGCAAGTATGTGAGGGGGTTGTGGTCAGAATAGACCACCAAGGGCTGTACCCCACCCCCCAAATAAACGTCAAAGTGCTCTAAAGCCCAAACCAGGGCCAAAGCCTCCTTCTCAATAGTGGAATAATTGATCTGGTGTTTATTAAATTTCCGTGAGAAATAACAGACCGGACGGTCAATGCCACTCTCACCAGTCTGTAAAAGTACCGCCCCAGCACCCACTTGACTGGTGTCCACCTGAAGCTGGAACGGCTTGTCCAGCTGAGGGGCCGCCAGCACAGGCGCAGTGCTGAGGAGCGATTTGACGTTCTCAAAGGCCTGTTGGCATTCTGCTGACCAAACATACTTTGCTCCTCCCTTAAGGAGGTTTGTTAGCGGACAAACAACAGTGGAAAAGTTACTACAGAAACTCCTATAGTACCCCACCATTCCCAAAAAACGTTGAAGCTTTTACTTAGTAGTGGGAGGGGGGAACCAGTCAATGGCCAAAACCTTTGCTCGGACAGGACGAACTTTCCCTTGACCCACTACTTTTCCCAGGTAGACCACAGTAGCGCGCGCAAACTCACATTTTGCCAAGTTCACTGTTAGCTTAGCGGCTACCAGTCGCTCGAAGAATGCCCGTATACGGGACAGATGTTCTAGCCAGGTGTTGCTAACCACCACAGCATCATCAAGGTATACGGCACACCCCTCCAGACCTGAAATGACCCTATTCATTAACCTTTGGAAGGTCGCAGGGGCATTCCGCAAACCAAAGCTCATGACACGATACGAAAACAGGCCAGAGGGTGTGATGAACGCAGAGATTTCTTGAGCACGAGGCGTGAGCCTGACTTGGTAATAGCCCTTTAACAGGTCAAACTTGTTAACAAACCGTGCTGCGCCTACTTGATCTACACAATCATCAACCCGGGGAAGCGGGAACGAATCTGGTTTGGTCACCTTGTTTACCCTGCAGTAGTCCGTGCAGAAACGGAAGGTGTTATCAGGTTTAGCCACAAGTAAACAAGGAGACGCCCAACTCGAATATGATGGCTCAGCCAAACCATGCTCTAAAAGGTATTGTACCTCACCACCCAGTATTTTACGTTTATCTGGCCCCACACGATAGAAACGCTGACGAACTGGCGACGCATCACCCACATCTATGTCATGTTCAATGAGGTCAGTGCTTGTGAGTGTGTCTGAAAATAAAACAGGATACGACAAAATCAAATCTTTGAGCTCAGCCTTTTGCTCTGCCGAAAGATGACCTACCAAGCTATCCAAGTTAGCCAACACCTCAGAATTCTTAAGCCTTGGCTGCAGCACAGAGTCGTCAGGGGCAACTCCATCAGCCTCAGCTGCCACCCTCGGCTGACCGGAGGCCACACTGTCGACCACTGCCACTGCAACCGGAACCGGACTGTGGAGATAGTAAGGCTTAAGCAAATTTATGTGGCACAACTGAGTGGATCTCTTCCTATTAGAGGTAGCTAACAGGTAGTCATATTCAGACACTTGACGTACCACAGAATAGGGGCCCGTAAACCTAGCACAAAATGGTGAACCAGGCATTGGCAATAAAGCCAGAACCTGATCACCAGGACTGAATGCACGCTTCACCGCTCGGCGATCAAACAGTCTCTTCATACCACGCTGGGCCTTCGTCAGATTGTCACTGGCCATTTTCCAGGCAAGCATCAATCTACGACAGAACCCATTTACGTAGTCAACCACCTTAACAGGAGGTTTAGATTCGTCCAAACCATCCTTCAACAATGACAACGGACCACGAACTTCATGGGCAAAAACTAGCTCATTTGGGCTGAACCCCGTGCTCTCTTGTACCACTTCTCTTGCGGCCAACAGCCATGGTACACCCTCTTCCCAGTCCCTGCCCAACTCAAGACAGTAGGCCCGCAGAAGTGATTTCAGAGTACAATGGAACCGCTCTAGAGCACCCTGGCTTTGGGGGTGGTAGGCACTACTTAGCCGTTGCTTCACATGCAGCTGTTTTAAAACATTTCTAAACATGTTTGACGTGAAGTTTGTACCCCTGTCACTCTGAATCACTTTTGGTATTCCAAATATAGAAATAAACTGCGAAAGCGCCTTCACTACCGATCTGGTAGTAATGCTTCGCAGCGGATAGGCCGCAGGATAGCGAGTAGCTTGGCACATAACAGTCAAAAGGTATGCACACCCTGACTTAGACGATGGCAGAGGGCCCACACAATCAATGATAAGATGTTCAAAGGGTGTCTCTGCTGCAGGAATAGGACATAGGGGCGCAGGTCTGATGGACTGGTTAGGTTTTCCTGTCAGCTGACATATATGACATGTCTTAACAAACTTAGCCACATCTCTCTTAATCCCTGGCCAACAAAAATGCTTCAACAGCCGCTGATGAGTCTTGCGGACCCCAAAATGGCCTGCCACACCACCATGTGCGGTCTGCAAGACTATTCCCCGAAACTGTCTAGGCATCACTATTTGCATGACAGGGTCCCCAACCTCCCCATTGGGCTGAGACCATTTGCGTACCAACAAATCATTCACGACAAAGTAGCCATTTGCTGCACTTCTCATTTCTCCTGTTGACAAAGCACCCGCTACAAGTCCTGACAACTCGTCATCCTCCTTCACTGCTGCTACCACCTCCTCACGGGAAAGAGTAGCCGGTAACACAGGCACCTTCAAACATGCAAGATCCATCTCTTCTGACCCTCCGTCACCTCCTCGACCACGACTCATGGCACGAGTCACTGCACAGGAGGTAAACACTTCAGGAAAAGCAGCAAAACAAGGGTCAGACTCCACATGCAGAAAAGACTTTGTGCTTACCACTGGGGGCGGCGGCACCTCTGGCCACACCCTTCCACCAGCGTAATTATTCCCCAGAATCATCTCAACGCCCTCTACAGGCAGGGATGGACGAACAGCCAACACAACCTCTCCCCTCACAAGCTCTGACTTTAAGGCAACCCGATGCAGCGGAACTGAAATTGTGTGCATCCCGATACCTCGGATAAGGACACAGGTCCCAGTGTCAGACTCCTGAGAGAATGGCAAGATCGACTGTAAAAGAAACGACTCTGATGTGCCAGTGTCACGCAGAATACGCTGGGGCACTTTCTGGTCACTGCCAATCAATGACACGTACCCCTGTGTTACAAATGGGCTATAGCCATCACTAGCACCTGCTTGTGGTTCCTCTGGAGACAATTCCTCCCCAACAGTGTCAGTGCTCTCACTCACTGACCACCGCCGAGAGGCATTGCCACCACCAATAGTAACACTAACTCCCTCACTCTCTTGGTTCTCAGGACGCACAATTTTCGCAGCACAACCAGCTCCCTTAGGTTGCACTTTACCACGTCGCTTCCCTTGCAAAGCAGGACACTCGTTTTTCCAATGCCCTGGCCGCAAAACAATAATGACACACCTCCTTTGAGTCAAGATTTTGTTTGTCATTAGACTCATGTTTGCGTTGATTGTAATCATGCCTAGGTACACTGGAATCAGGCCTAAATGAACTGAAACGACGAGGACGAAAATCTTCATTACTAGTTTGGGCACGGACACTAAACTTATGAGTCAAGACAAATTTGTCAGCGAGCACAGCTGCCTCCGCTGCTGTTTTAACATCATGCTCACTTATATGCGTGCTAATACGCTCTGGTATTAGGTTCTTAAATTGTTCTAATACCATTAACTCACAAATTCCTGCAAACGTATCCACACCCTCAGCCGTGCGCCAGCGAGTAAACAGGGCAGCCAATTCCCGCACCAGCTCCAAATGTGTTTGTCTATCATTTTTCCTACAGTTTCTAAACCTCTGTCTGTAGGCTTCAGGAACTAATTCATACGCCTTAAGAATCACCTGTTTTACTGCAGGGTAATCTTTACGTTGTGAATCATCCATAGCAATATATGCCTCTTGTGCTTTTGCAGACATAACACTTTGCAAAAGTAAAACACGCTCAGAATCTTTCCAGGCATGGTCATCTGCTAAGATTTCGAACAGGGTAAAAAACACGTCTGGGTCACGCTCATTGAACTTTGGCAAAAGCTTAACCATGCTAGATAATTTTGAACTTGAAACTGAAACATCAAGATTTCCACCAGGTGCTCTACCCTCTGTCGCCAGTTTCAACCGTTCTTCTTCTAGTTTAATTTTCAGGTACTGCAGCTCTCTATCTTTGCCTCGTTCAATGTTTTCCCTTTCCCATTGCTTTACACGATCAGTAGCTAATAATTTGTCACGTTCTATTTGCATCTCCATTAGTTTAATTTGTTGTTCGAACGTGAGTCCACTGGGCCTATCAGTTTTTGCGTCTGAGCCATGAGGCGTCGATGACGCAGCTGGGATCGCAGACTCTGGCAGTAGATCGAATGAACAAATTTCTCTACCGATAAGCTGTTCCCTAACCAACCGCAACAATTTGTCTTTTTTAATCCCTTTGGGAATCTCCACCTCAAACTCGTAGTGCTCGACTACTTTAACAAGTTCCGCTATAGTCAAATCTTTCAACGTGGCTGCCGAAGGGGCAGACAAAAACAGCGCAAGCCTATCCATTTTATCTCGCCACTATAATTTACCAATATTCCACCAAAAGAAACCCAAACTCAATACTATTATGCCAAACAATATAGCCCCCAATGTCCACTATGGCTACAAACACAAAACAACTCTCGCTCACGTTGCCTTCCTTACACAAACAAAAGCTACACGTCCGGACAATGTTTAAACTCACCTGGCTCTCGTTTACAACCAAAGGACTACAGTGTTTTAGCATGGAGCTCCCCGCATCTAAAGCCCACACCAAAAATAAAACTCTATTACCTCAGCCTAACGTCTTCAGGTGTCTTCGTGATTAGGCTGAACTCAGCCCTCCCTCGTTCAACACTCAAAAACAAAAAATAAGCAGGAAATAAAGAAAAAACTTTTGTGCGGTCTCACCTACTGCGGGGTGTTCACTTTGCTCCAAAGTAATCCAATTTGGTTATTTGTCTTCGTTGTAAGCCAGACACCACGGAATTATCAAAGCCCGACGTGCACTCTAATTTATATTCCACCAGCCAAACTGCATGGAATGTCGATGGAACTCTTGTTCGCCGCGTTGCAAAACACAACAACCCAAATAACTACGGGGATTTCCCCAAACTACTTTTCAGCTGAGCCAATACAATAATATGAAAATGCATAGACTCACCGAAATAGCACCTACATTTGTCGCATCCGACGGCACATTGCAGCGCGAAAAATCACCGGACGAGATCCCACATGTCACGCCTGCCTGGCTCAAGGCAGACCTGACATTGAATGGGTCGACCACACCGTAGTTATAATTAAAAGGGTTTTATTTACATAATATAAACAATCAGTATATGTATTAAAATGAAAGTGTCGTGCAATATGTCTAGGGGTAAACAAACAAACAAAAGTGTATAAACGCGACGAGGACGGAGGAAGTGTTCCCGGAGGAGTTCCTTGGTTGGACGTCTACACCAGGCTCTCACCACTGGAACAATCCAACCTTGGAACGGCAACGCAGAAACCCAGAGCAGAGCAAGAGAGAGCGTCCATAGGAAACACCAGCCTCTTATAGGCCAGCCCATTTGGTTCAGCACTCACACCTGCAGGATGAATAAGGCACAGCCGTAACACAATAAAGGGGCGGAGCCCCTGGCCTGATTAGTAGGGCCGTAACACATACAATAATATACACTTGACATCGTGGCATGCACAAACATATTAATAAGGCTTTTGTCAGCCAGCTACAATGTCTTTCTTCACTACGGAAGAAAACACCCGTCTCAGGTGGAACCATCCATTCTTTCCCGCTATCGCGTGAATAAGGAAGCGTCTTTCATATGTGCTCTGGTTCGGTTGGGTGCCGGTTAGGCTGAAGGTGAGCTCCGCAATTTGTTATCCCATGCGGGATCCTTCTCAAAGGCTCATAGTTCCCCAAGCACTCACGCTTTAAAGTTCACTAAACACTTGATTACAAAACAATTCTCCGTCTTTCCGTATGTGCTATTCAGTGCCGCCGCTCCCATAACGCGCACTACGCGCTGCGCGTAGGGCCTCAAGTCCTGAGGGGGCCCCCAAAAATAGGCAACTTAAAAAAAAATCATCATAGTTATAATAATAATAATAATGCCGATATTATTTCAGTATAGAAATATAAGGCACCTTTTAGCCATGCATATCACAAAACAGGCAGAACAAGAGATATATTTAATTGCTCAAAATAAAGTTACGATGCCCCCCCCCCCCCCCCCCACAAATACACATGCAACATCTCAAGTTCGCGGTGGTTGCCCTGTCTAAAGTGGCCAGGCGAACTTGACAGGAGGCTACGTCAACTTTTCGGAATGGCCTCGAAAAGATCGCATGAGTCAGGGGCAGAAAAAAGAAGAGGAAACAGCAAGTGAATCCTTTGCATCACTATCAGGTAAGTCCATGTTTAATCATTGTAAAATACAGGAAATGTGCTGCTAATTGAATGGTTAGCCTATGCATACACCTCGAACTAGCTAACGTTATTGCTAATGTTAGCACACTCAAATATGTTATAACTTAGGTGGAAGAAGGGTTGCCAACTGTCCCGAATTGTCCGGGACATCCCGAATTATGATTTTGATTTGTCCCGTCAGCGTCAGGGACAGCTGCAGTCCCGTATTACAATCACAGCCTTTTTTATTTGTATCCGTGAAAAGAGAAAAATGTAACAGTTTAGTGTCTGTGCCCTGGAGACAAGCGGCTCTCAGCTGCACTCCTCTCCACAACAAGCATTTGTAACGCCAACACGAAAAGGTGAAACTTTTAGCGATCTAAGTATCTTAAATCACGATTAAATTGGAAGCTTGCACATTGTTGTTTTCATATTTCATATCAGAATTCTTTAGACATGATGAACTGGTGTTTATGGGCCATTCTACCGAATTCGTGTAATATGCAGTCCCTCAACAATAAAAACTATTTACAAAACAATTAGGTATTTAGGCATAGATATTTAATTAGAAAATGTTATGGTCTAAATAAACCCAATGCATTACGTGAGATAGTGATAAGCTAAATATATACAAAATCATCATTTATAGGGTACTTTCTATTGGGAAGTAGCTGTCCCCAACCCTGACATCTAAATTTCAATGCTTTTAAATAACACTTTTCAATTTTTTTAGATTTTTTTCAATGATTTAATTTCAAAGATCTTTATGATTGGGTTGAACCAGAACTTGGAATATTTAGATTTATTGTGGGTTTAATTTTTAAATCAATTTACTATACTCAAAAAATCATGTCCCTAGTTTTCATGTCACTACCGAAACACAAGAGTTTTAGTCCATTGGCTGAGCCTGTGTTTTAGCCTCGACTCTGCATTTTTGACCATGCAGTGACACTGCATCTATGTCCCTCATGGTTGAATGGTAAGTAGCTAAATCCCATAGTTTTTATATAAATGTGTTCCAAAGTCTGAAAATCGACGTGTAACCTTAAGAATTGTCACTACCGAAACGCATGTTTTCTTCAATTAAGTAAACCTTTTGGGGTTTCATGGAAAATCTTATGTTTGTATGTGTGTTCACCTCTTCAAAGATGTGTTTGAAAGCTGTGTGCTTGCTAGAATTCTTTATTTATGCTTAAAGTTAGCTAGAATTGTCACTACCGAAACAGTCACTACCGAAACATATGGTAGTGACCAGATGATTTGGGTAGTGACTAAATTAAATGGTAAGTAGTTCAATCCCATAATTTTTAAATAAATGTGTTGTGTGGACTAAAGGGCGGCCCAGAGCACCTTTTGGATGATTTTGGGAGAGAAATGAACATCCATCCAACAGTGCAGTCACTACCGAAACAGTGCAGTCACTACCGAAACAGATAAATTGAACTTGAAAATTTGGTAAAAAATTAATTTCTATGGATTTCATTGTGAAAACCTTCAAGAAATATTTGTAAAAATACACTTCAGAGAAGGGAAGGAAACACAATCTGAACAGGTCAATAATAATACTTTTTTACTATAGTAAATGTGATGTTTCGGTAGTGACAATTTTTGGAAGAGGAAAACATTCCGACACATTCTGAAAATACAATATAAAACTTGACTGTTCTTTTACTAGATATATGTACTTTAGATATGGTACAATATACATACGGACAAAGTTTTGGGAATAAACCATATAAAAATTCAAAATATATCCGACATGACTTTGCATCAATTCGGTAGAATGGCCCTTATATGTGTGAATATAATAATAATAATAATACATTTAACTCATGAACATGAACTCGTTCATACGACGTTTCTCAAGCACCCATTATAATTGTAGAAATTAAATCGAGGAGACTATAACATTAGCTAGATAACTAGCTATAATTTCATCCAAACGGAAATCTTACATTTAGATTGTTAAAGGGTATTAAAAGTTCCCTTAGCTAGCTAGCTAGCTAGCATAGCACCTAGATAACCATAGCAACCAGGAGTCTATGCTAAACAGGTCTAATGCTATTTCAACGAAAACAACATGAAATTTGAGAGAAACTTGTAATGATTGTCTTGACTATTATTATGAACAATACATCCAAGCAAGTACAGTAGTTGTTTTGCCAAAATAACACTGAATTTAATAGGTTCATGGTATGGCTAATGAAACCTTGCAATTTCCATTATTGTTGTTCAGCTGTTGGCGCGTGTGCGCACCTGGAAGAAAGTGTCCCTCATTTGGGGTTTAGGAAGTTGGCAACCCTAGGTGCAAGCTAAATTGAGATTTTACTGTTAAACATTATACATTTTACAAGTAGGCCTAACTAGCCTATGTTTAGTATAGCTCTAGCAGATAGTGAAAGACATGTAGGTACGTATGTGTATCTGTTTAGTGTGTGTATTTATGTTTAGTATCTATATTGCATATTGTGCAATATGTTTATCTAGTAGGTCTACTATTATTTGTCTTTCATAGGTATGTCGTTTGTTAAGTTATGTTGTTATATCACGTGGAGTACTTATATGTTATCTTATGTCTTGTAATGTTATGGTAGTGTGGTACGGTGTCCTGTCCAAAGAATTTCAGTGCCCAGTCTGACTCTGTTGTTCTGTGCATCTGACAATAAAAGACTTGAATTGACTTGAACTGACGCCAGCTAAATGTTACTTTACTTTACATTCTATTATGCTACTATATTAGATTACATTTATCAAATAGTTGATCAATAAAGGGGGAGAGCACCTTAGTTTTAAATGTTTATAATTCTTAATTCTTATAATTCTTAAGATTCTATGTTTGAATATTTTTGTCTCTTTCTATACTGATCCTTTTTCGTTGTATTTCTAAATTATTGCAGGGTCTATGCTGAAATATGTTCAAGTGGGAGCACGTGACCAAGACGAAGATGCAGAGGAGGAGCAACCGTCTTGCAGGTCTGTAGACATCACCACCGCACCAAGCCAGGATGATCAACAACCCTCAACCAGCAGTTTAGGAACAGATCCGCAGAGAACCACCACCTCTGAAAGCACAAGTGTCATTGAGAGTCCATCAGTCTGTGACAATGTAGAGACCTGTGTGCCCCCTCAAACTGATCCTGCTCTTTGGCTGCCACATGTTTTAGATGCGGATCGCGATGAAAGGGTACGAAGAGGTACATTTAAAATCCCATCAGATTTTAATTTTCCAAGGGGACTAGATGGCAGGGCATTTCATAGTAGCCTTCAATTCAAAACACTCACAAATGGAGAGAAAGTCAAAAGAAGTTGGCTTGTTTACTCGCAACAAGCAAATGCCGTGTTCTGTTTTGCGTGTAAGCTTTTCAGCTTGAAACCCATTAAGCTGACTGCAGATGAGGGCTACAGTGACTGGTCCAACATTAACAGTAGACTAAAGAGTCATGAATGCAGCTCAGACCATGTCCAGTGCATGTTTAAATGGAGAGAACTGGACATGCGTTTACAAAAAAAATGAACAATAGACCACCAAGAACTGACATTGCTGGAGGCAGAAAAAAAGAAAGTGGCGAGATGTTCTCAAACGCCTACTTGCAATAACCCTATCTCTTGCCTCAAGGAATTTGTCATTCAGAGGCTCTTCACAGTGTCTGTATGAGCCAGACAATGGCAACTTCTTGAAGGAAGTGGAGCTTTTAGCCAGCTTTGATCCTGTGATGAACCACCTGACCAGGATAACTGATGAAAGCTCCCGAACACATTATCTTGGACAACAGACACAAAATGAATTTATCCAGATCATCTCCTCCAAAGTATTACAAACCATCCAGACACAGATTCAGGAAGCAAAATATTTTTCAATTATTACTGACTGTACACCTGATGTTAGCCACAAGGAACAAATGTCTCTCATCGTGCGCATTGTGGATTTGGTGCCAAAGCCAAATATCAAGGAGTATTTCCTTGGGTATATGGAGGTTGTTGAAACAACTGGCCTGAACCTGTCTACTGTCCTTCTAGACAAGTTGAAGGAACTCAACATTCCATTTGATGATTGCCGTGGTCAGTCCTATGACAATGGAGCAAACATGAAGGGGAAGAAGCAAGGAGTTCAAGCCCGACTGCTAAAATTTAATTCGAGGGCGTTGTTTGTTCCTTGCGCAGCTCATTCCATGAATCTGGTCATAGCTGATGCTGCCAAGTCGTCCAGGGATGCCACTGGCTTTTTTGGATATTTGCAGAAGCTATTTTGTTTCTTCTCAGGAGCTACACAGCGATGGAGCATCTTGACAAAACACGTCAACCTGACTGTCAAATCATGGAGTGATGTGAGGTGGGAGAGCAGGCTTAAGACAGGAATTCTTGAGATGAGGGACAAAACATGTCCGTGAGATAAAACTCATTGTAATTCTTAAAATGTGTTTGAAAAATGTGAAATAATTAGATCAAACAATAAAACAAGAACTTATTTATACCACAAAACATTAATTAATGTTTTTTACAAATATTTTATTATTTTACATCACCTAGTGTGCTGCCTGAACCTAAAAATACCCTTGTCCGAAAGGAAGATTCATGACTTTACAATACTTAAATAATAGTTTTAAATAAAATAAAACACAATAGCTACTGTGATCATGTATTTTAAGTAATTATTCAAACTGTATAGAAATGTACTACTTAAAAAATATATTTATGTACTTTTTACGTGATTGAAAATGTGTCCGGAGTTTCTGTCAACACCATAAGATTTTTCTAAAAATGCAAAAAATCAGGCATTATATTGGCCAACTCACTCTCTAAGGACCCCTTTTCCACTTCCTGTTTGGTGGACATGCCATGAGGCCACTGCTCTGGTTAGTAAATATTTCTAATTTTTTCCTGAATTATCTTCTTTTATAAAACCAGCTATGTAACAACCATAGAGTGTCAACACCGTGGACGATAAAATTCAAGGTTTATGTGATTTTATTAAGAAATAAAAGTTTAATCTAACTTTATTGTTGAGGCCACATGCAGCTAGTGAAAAACAAGATGGCTTCTGCAAAGAAATCACATGTTATGATGAAAAATAGAAGATTTCGTCAACACCGTAAGACTCCATTAGACGTCAACACCATAAGACATTTTGTCTTATGGTGTTGACGACTTACCTTATGGTGTTGACAAATGGGACTTAAATGTACCATTTGCCCATTTAATTACATTTTATACATTACTATTGTAGTGTCATTACTTCCTATTTTAATAATATATCTTCTATGTATTTAACATTTCATGAATATCATAATTTCTGTTGTGCGTCAACTCCATAAGATGAGTTTTCTCTTCATTTTTGTTGTTAAAAAGACATTTTATTACATTGTCTCAGATTATCTCAATAAAAACACTGCATTTCCTAAATAAATTTGTAATACCTATATTTCTGATTCTCATTGTTTGTTTTTGAGAATAAAACACCCATTTGTAAATGTATATTTCCCTAGTTATAATAATTGGCAGCTTGATCATATAAATATTTTAAAGTAAATGTATTTGTTTAAAAACATGGATTGAATAACACAACTTAAAATAACCTCCAAAAGTCAAAATACTGCTATAAGTTTATTCAAAATATTTTTTTTTTATGTTTCTTGGTGTCTTATGGTGTTGACAAAATCCCAGGCTTGTCCGGCAAACATGACAAAATGGTTAAAAATGTTAAACTTGGGAGATTGTATTTCAACAGCATCAAAAGGCCAACACCTGGGACAACTATGATATATAAATACATTTAGGAAAAATCTACTTTTTATTTTTAGAAATTAAAAACCCATTTTGTCCCTTGTCTCAAGAATCCCTGAAGAGTGTCACAGCTGCCAGAAGCCAAATTAAAGAAATTAGAAATGCGCTCATCAAGGCTAGGGAAACAGTCAATGACCCAGTCGCAAAAATAGAGGCTCAAGCCCTAGCAGAAGAGGTGGCCTCTTTTAGATTTCTGATCTGTTCTGTTGTCTGGTGTGAAATTCTTACGGTCACTAACCAAGTGAACAAGCTTCTGCAGAGTAGTTCAATGCAGCTTGACATTGCTGTCAGGCTCATTGACAATGCCAAAACCTCCCTCTCCAGATACAGGCACTCTGGGTTTGCTGAGGCAGTGTCCACTGCCAAGGACATTTGCGAGGCCATGAACATAGAGCCAGAGCTTAAGGAGAAAAGGCTCAGGAACACAAAAAGGCAGTTTGCATATGAGGCTGCTGACGAGGCCTTCAGTGATGCCCTCAAAAGGCTTGAGGTAACATTTTTCAATAGTGTTGTGGACTCAGCTTTGATTTCACTGCAGGAGCGTTTTGAGACCATGTCCCAGGTCAGAGACAAATTTGGAGTGCTGCTTGATTTCAGCAGAGTTGACGGAATGTCAAAGGAGGACTTACAAAGAAACTGTAGTGAAATGCAGAAGACACTGACTGAGAAAGGAAGTTCTGATATTGATGGACTTGAGATGTTTCAGGAAATTATCAACCTTCCACAACTGCCACCACAGACAACTGCCTTGGAGTTGCTCACATTTCTCGATGAGAAAAGCCTTCAAGAGGTGTTTCCAAATCTCTTGGTTGCTCTTCGAATTGCATTAACTCTCCCTGTTACAGTTGTGTCTGTTTTTCAAAACTGAAGCTCATTAAAACATACTTACCCTCTACAATGGGGCAGGAACGTCTAAGTGGTCATGCTGTCATCAGCATCAATGGTGAAGTGGCTCAGAAGCTGTCATATGATGACCTAATCTGTGATTTTGCAGCCAAGAAATGCAGACGTGTGCCTCTATAGAGCCTCCCAAAACTGGTGGAAATGTTTGATCCATACAGTATTATGGCTCTCTCAAAAATGATGTCTTTGGTTTATTTTGATAACATTTGGTCAAAGAAGATTTTGCACTTTACTTGAATGTGTGTTTTTGCTGTTCTACATAGCCTACTGTGTTTACAAAGTAAGTAAAGTTTTGACTTTTAATCCTCTAAATCTTAGGTTTTTTTAAGAAGATTGATTTGTTTGTACTTATTGTGTGTGTTCTGGCTGCTATATAGTGTGTTTACAAAGTAAAGTGTGTAAATATTTGTGTAAATAGTTTCTGCTTGTAAATCTTTGCTTCATAGAAGAATTTTTCTTACTTGTATACTTCTGGTTTTAAGTTTGTATTTATGGATAACTATTTAATGTAAAAGATGTTGGACAATCCAAAACTTGTGTGTACTGTATGTATGTTTTGGCTGTTCTGTGAACTGTGTTACAAAGTAGATTTAACTTTTGCGTTTTAATAAAATGTTAAACTGGCAGAAACCAGTGGGGGGGGGGGGGGGGGGGGGGGGGTATGCTTAGGGCCCCAAAATAGCTAGCAGCGGCACTGGTGCTATTTATAGTGACGGTGCATATTTCGCTTTGTCACAGCTTCCATTCAGGTTGGTCGAGGTGTTCACATTTATTAGCATAAACATAACTCACAATATCTCATTCATGTAGGCTACTGGTCACTGCTGCTCTTGTGTTTTATACTCCAGGTTCCTTCCCTGTCTCTGGGATATCCCACATCATCAGTGTATCTACATACAGTATACAGTCACCAGACTCTCACACACAGAGGGTCTCTGGGATAGCCCATATTATCAATATATCTACGCATAGTCAAATTTAATATCCTAGCAAAGATGTAAGCTCTACAATTTCAGTTCAGTTCCCAGCTCCGAAGTTGAAAAATGTGTTCCATTAGACAAATTTGGGTGAATCAATTGTTATGTGTGTGTGCACATTTTATATTGCAGGCTGAAATAAAGTCTTCGGAAAAGATGTGAGATGAGAGGCTATATTGATCCAAACAAAAACTAGACGTAACGCAAAGCGTTACAAAATATGACCGCCAAACTGTTCAGTAGGTTTTGGCACAGAATGAGTCATGGTTGTCAGTGTGTTTGTGTGTTTTTATGTGTTTTGTGTGTGTACATTGGTTTGTGTTTCATTTTTATGTATTAAAGGAATTATTTGTGCATGCGTACATATGTCTACTGTGTGTGTATGTGTGCATACAAATGTCTACTGTGTATGTGTGTGTATCTGTTGCAGTTTTGACCATGCATTATGGTGCAGTTTTGACCATGTCAGCCAGAGATACCTGCAATTACATCACCTCATGTTTGCTTTTTCATTTTTAAGTAGGTGGCGCTATACATAAAATTAGTGGTTATGGGATGGGTTGACATGGCCCCTTTAGACAAACATACAAAAAAACATGTGGCCCTCCTAAGCCCTACAGTTCTCGGAATATTTCGTAGAAAACTGTCTCATCCCGCCTACAGGCCAGTTGGTGTACAGTCACATAAAAACTAAATTATTGTATGGCCCCCCATAGACAAAATTGCACGAAACTTGGCATGCATTCAGAGGGTCTCATAATGATCCAGCACTTTCAATTTCGTGCACTTTCGACAATATATTGTAAGATTCTTTTCTATATTCAGACTAACTATCCCTAATCACAAAAGGTGGTCTCGTTGGTTGTAGAATGGAGTCTCAATCAAGGAAGCTGAAGTGGTTCGGATCAGAGCCAAAGATATTTATTGTAGCAGACAAGAAATATCACTAAGTACTTTTCTGAGTCTAAGTATCTAAAGTCGAGGTGGAGCAGAGTTCTTTCACGGCACACACGGGTGCGTGGATCCGTCCTGGAGAGGAGATGGTGTCCGTCTCTCGTGATTCTTGCTCTGATCGACCTGAGTCTAGCGCGCAGCCCAATTTAACCAGTATAATTACGTAAGCCAAATAGAATGTATAACATCTCTACCAAAGGATTACACACACACATATGAACACGTATACAGTCTCATGAGCTCATCGATGCCCTTGCCCTTGGGTCTGATAGAATGGGCGCCTTTGAGGAATGCTACCCAGCACACACACAGAGGGGCCTAAGCAGACATAGTGGAGCTGTCTCCAACGGGCAACATATGGTGACCTGTTAATCTTACTGGGATCTGGGCCTACATGGTCCCTCAGGAGGGCCTGATAAGGGTGGAGGGACATACACTAGAGATCTGTACATGAGAAATACATAAGTATAGTAAGTGTATAGTAAGTAAATTATAAGTGACTGGGGAGTTGTGAAGAGTGCATAGTTTGAGTGTCTGCCACGCCCACACCCTTCAAACTTTGTAAAAGACTCTCATAACTTTTAATTCCCCATTGCTGAAGAGTAACCTGACCACGTTTGAAGGCATTACCATTAAATCTGTAGGAGGAGTTCAATCACATAAAGTGAAGTTTCCAACCACCAACAAAGTGAAGTTTCCAACCACCAACAGGTGGCGCTATAGGTGATATCAGTCAGGCATATGTACGCGTTCGGGCCGGATCCAGCGTCCACCCTAAGACATTGTCTCTGGATCAAACAATGTACGCAACAGTTATAAGAGACTTTGTGTTTTGTGGCAAGCACTAACAAGTTGGCAAAGTTTGAGGGTCTGCCACGCCCACACCTTCCGACTAATGAGAAAATTCAATATAACTTTTAGTCGCCCATGGCTGAAGAGTAGCCGGACCACATTTCAAGGCGTTACCATTAAAGCTGTCGGAGGAGTTCGATCAGATGCGAGGTGTGCAAACGCCATCAAAACGCATCTTCAACCCAAATTGGCCGACTTCCTGTGGACCTGCCACCATGGTGTCGAGAGACTTTTTGGTGCGTCCAAGCATGATGAAGACGTGTACCGAATTCCGTCAAGCTACGCCAAAATAACCCCAATGCGCAGGGGTTTTTGCAATGTTCTAGGGGGCGCTACAGAGCCATTTTGCTCCATCCATGGACAAAAACTCTACCGAAGATGGACCGTTACAGGCTTGATGTCCCTGGCAAATTTGGTAATTTTTCGAGCACTTTGACATATATTCGATTAAAACACCTCATTTTTGCTTTTTAATTTTTAACTAGGTGGCGCTATACATGTAATGACTGGTTATGGTATGGGTTGACATGGCCCCTTGACACAAACATACAAGAACAATTTGGCCCTCCAAGGCCCTACGGTTCTCAGGATATTCGAAGAAAACTGTGTCGCGCCACCTACAGGCCAGTTGGTGTATAATCATATAAATCAATGTATTGCATGCCCCCCCGTGAACGGAATTCCACGAAACTTGCAGTCAGAAGGTGTCATAATGATCCCACATCTCCAATTTCATGCAGTTCTGACCTTGTCAACTTACAATTAAAATGTTTTACAACACTCCATTTTTGCTTTTTCATTTGTAACTAGGTGGCGCTATACATGAAATAAGTGGTAGTGGAATGGTTGACGTGGCCTCTCAAGAACAACATACAAAAAAAATGTGGTCCTCCTAAGCCCTACGGTTTTCGACTTATTCACAGAAAACTGAATCGCCCCACCCTCTTTAAAAGGGGTCCAGTCCGACGGGGGTGCAATGGATCAAAACGAAAATCAGTGGTTCCACGCTAATCTGGTAAGGCTACATGCCCACCAAATTTCGTGCAGCCCGGTGTTTCAGTGTCCCGGAAATCGTTGACAGAAAATCGGCAAACAGAAGAAAAAAACTCTGACTAAACCTATATGACCGCCGCAGCGCTGTCGCGTGGCGGTCATAATAACATTAGATCGTCACGGAATCTAAGTGAGTAAAACACTCAAAGTCACATACATTGATTAATACAACACTCAGTTTGAAAGAATCTGGTTAGGGCATTTAAAGAAAATACTGAAAAGCTACAGCTATGTGTAAATTAATTGAACAGAAGAGTATATATGTACTATGGTTTATTCCTATTAAAAGCACTCATGGTGAATACCGTCATCTTCGTACTGTCAGATATTATTCAGCTTCACCTTTGACCTTTACCAATGCGCAGCTGTTTCCTCAAGCTGTTTCCTCCGCACACCTGAGGCTGTCAGCACATATACATGTTTCTGAAGGGTCATAAGGAGCTTAAACCTCACTCAGCATCTGAAATGTTTAGTTCCGTTCTCCTTACAGAGTGCTAATTTCTTTTTCAGTCATATTCTGGAAGTGTTATTTTTATGTCTCTAGGACAAAAACTTGCAGAACTTTAAAGGCATAATACTACAAGACCAAAATATTCCTCAAGAGGAAACCAGACTCCCATAACACATGAGATGTTAACCAGACAAACTGGCTCTTCCGCCAACTCTGTACTGCACAGGCGCATGGATGTGTCTTAAGGTCTCTGAGCCCGAGATGATGTGGTATGTGTCTTAAGGTGTCTGAACCCGAGACGATGTGGTCTGTGTCTTAAAGTCTCTGAGCCTGAGACGATGTTGTCTGTGTCTTAAAGTCTCTGAGCCTGAGACGATGTTGTCTGTGTCTTAAGGAGTCTGAACCCGGGCCGATGTGGTCTGTGTCTTTAAGTCTCTGAGCCTGAGACGATGTTGTCTGTGTCTTAAGGAGTCTGAACCCGGGCCGATGTGGTCTGTGTCTTAAGGTCTCTGAGCCTGAGATGATGTGGTCTGTTTCTTAAGGTGAACCAATACATTGTGTAGGACCATGTACAAGAACATGTGTCTCCAGGTACGGAGTATAAGTCTATTCTCTTAGCCTGCTGCTGCTGCATCGATTCTCTACAGCACAGGGGTGTTTGTCTGGAGAAAAGGGATGTGTGTGTCTGGAGGCACAGGAGTGTGTGTGTGTCTGGAGGCACAGGGGTGTTCAGAGGGTGTCTGGAGGCACAAAGGTTGTGTGTGTCTGGAGGTTAGATTTAGGGACATGACTCCATCCTCTGAGCTGCTGCTGCTTCCGCTGGTCAGCCATCTTCGTGTCCATTTCTATATCTGTGAGTGTTGTCCTCTGAGTCTGCTGCGCTGGCTGCTGCTGCTGCTGTTTCTGAAGGTATGCCAGCTGCATGTTGGCGAATATAGGTGTGGGCGTGTCCTGCCGTCTGTGTGTTGGCGAGTGTAGGCACGGCCGTCTCCTGCTGCTTCTGAAGGTAAGCCGCCTGCATATTGGCACGTCTAGCATGGCCGTCTCCCGCTGCTTCTGAAGGTAAGCCGTCTGCATGTTGGAGCGGGCATGTCCAGTTCTATCAATTGTAGGCGACCCGCTGAGACTCTGGCTCAATCTGGAGACGAGGGAGTGGGGGTGGGGGTGGGGGGGGGTGGCCAGGGGTGGGGGCGGGGGGCCTGATCAGGAGGGCCTGATAAGGGTGGAGGGACATACACTAGAGATCTGTACATGAGAAATACATAAGTATAGTAAGTGTATAGTAAGTAAATTATAAGTGACTGGGGAGTTGTGAAGAGTGCATAGTTTGAGTGTCTGCCACGCCCACACCCTTCAAACTTTGTAAAAGACTCTCATAACTTTTAATTCCCCATTGCTGAAGAGTAACCTGACCACGTTTGAAGGCATTACCATTAAATCTGTAGGAGGAGTTCAATCACATAAAGTGAAGTTTCCAACCACCAACAAAGTGAAGTTTCCAACCACCAACAGGTGGCGCTATAGGTGATATCAGTCAGGCATATGTACGCGTTCGGGCCGGATCCAGCGTCCACCCTAAGACATTGTCTCTGGATCAAACAATGTACGCAACAGTTATAAGAGACTTTGTGTTTTGTGGCAAGCACTAACAAGTTGGCAAAGTTTGAGGGTCTGCCACGCCCACACCTTCCGACTAATGAGAAAATTCAATATAACTTTTAGTCGCCCATGGCTGAAGAGTAGCCGGACCACATTTCAAGGCGTTACCATTAAAGCTGTCGGAGGAGTTCGATCAGATGCGAGGTGTGCAAACGCCATCAAAACGCATCTTCCACCCAAAATGGCCGACTTCCTGTGGACCTGCCACCATGGTGTCGAGAGACTTTTTGGTGCGTCCAAGCATGATGAAGACGTGTACCGAATTCCGTCAAGCTACGCCAAAATAACCCCAATGCGCAGGGGTTTTTGCAATGTTCTAGGGGGCGCTACAGAGCCATTTTGCTCCATCCATGGACAAAAACTCTACCGAAGATGGACCGTTACAGGCTTGATGTCCCTGGCAAATTTGGTAATTTTTCGAGCACTTTGACATATATTCGATTAAAACACCTCATTTTTGCTTTTTAATTTTTAACTAGGTGGCGCTATACATGTAATGACTGGTTATGGTATGGGTTGACATGGCCCCTTGACACAAACATACAAGAACAATTTGGCCCTCCAAGGCCCTACGGTTCTCAGGATATTCGAAGAAAACTGTGTCGCGCCACCTACAGGCCAGTTGGTGTATAATCATATAAATCAATGTATTGCATGCCCCCCCTGAACGGAATTCCACGAAACTTGCAGTCAGAAGGTGTCATAATGATCCCACATCTCCAATTTCATGCAGTTCTGACCTTGTCAACTTACAATTAAAATGTTTTACAACACTCCATTTTTGCTTTTTCATTTGTAACTAGGTGGCGCTATACATGAAATAAGTGGTAGTGGAATGGTTGACGTGGCCTCTCAAGAACAACATACAAAAAAAATGTGGTCCTCCTAAGCCCTACGGTTTTCGACTTATTCACAGAAAACTGAATCGCCCCACCCTCTTTAAAAGGGGTCCAGTCCGACGGGGGTGCAATGGATCAAAACGAAAATCAGTGGTTCCACGCTAATCTGGTAAGGCTACATGCCCACCAAATTTCGTGCAGCCCGGTGTTTCAGTGTCCCGGAAATCGTTGACAGAAAATCGGCAAACAGAAAAAAAAACTCTGACTAAACCTATATGACCGCCGCAGCGCTGTCGCGTGGCGGTCATAATAACATTAGATCGTCACGGAATCTAAGTGAGTAAAACACTCAAAGTCACATACATTGATTAATACAACACTCAGTTTGGAAGAATCTGGTTAGGGCATTTAAAGAAAATACTGAAAAGCTACAGCTATGTGTAAATTAATTGAACAGAAGAGTATATATGTACTATGGTTTATTCCTATTAAAAGCACTCATGGTGAATACCGTCATCTTCGTACTGTCAGATATTATTCAGCTTCACCTTTGACCTTTACCAATGCGCAGCTGTTTCCTCAAGCTGTTTCCTCCGCACACCTGAGGCTGTCAGCACATATACATGTTTCTGAAGGGTCATAAGGAGCTTAAACCTCACTCAGCATCTGAAATGTTTAGTTCCGTTCTCCTTACAGAGTGCTAATTTCTTTTTCAGTCATATTCTGGAAGTGTTATTTTTATGTCTCTAGGACAAAAACTTGCAGAACTTTAAAGGCATAATACTACAAGACCAAAATATTCCTCAAGAGGAAACCAGACTCCCATAGCACATGAGATGTTAACCAGACAAACTGGCTCTTCCGCCAACTCTGTACTGCACAGGCGCATGGATGTGTCTTAAGGTCTCTGAGCCCGAGATGATGTGGTATGTGTCTTAAGGTGTCTGAACCCGAGACGATGTGGTCTGTGTCTTAAAGTCTCTGAGCCTGAGACGATGTTGTCTGTGTCTTAAGGAGTCTGAACCCGGGCCGATGTGGTCTGTGTCTTTAAGTCTCTGAGCCTGAGACGATGTTGTCTGTGTCTTAAGGAGTCTGAACCCGGGCCGATGTGGTCTGTGTCTTAAGGTCTCTGAGCCTGAGATGATGTGGTCTGTTTCTTAAGGTGAACCAATACATTGTGTAGGACCATGTACAAGAACATGTGTCTCCAGGTACGGAGTATAAGTCTATTCTCTTAGCCTGCTGCTGCTGCATCGATTCTCTACAGCACAGGGGTGTTTGTCTGGAGAAAAGGGATGTGTGTGTCTGGAGGCACAGGAGTGTGTGTGTGTCTGGAGGCACAGGGGTGTTCAGAGGGTGTCTGGAGGCACAAAGGTTGTGTGTGTCTGGAGGTTAGATTTAGGGACATGACTCCATCCTCTGAGCTGCTGCTGCTTCCGCTGGTCAGCCATCTTCGTGTCCATTTCTATATCTGTGAGTGTTGTCCTCTGAGTCTGCTGCGCTGGCTGCTGCTGCTGCTGTTTCTGAAGGTATGCCAGCTGCATGTTGGCGAATATAGGTGTGGGCGTGTCCTGCCGTCTGTGTGTTGGCGAGTGTAGGCACGGCCGTCTCCTGCTGCTTCTGAAGGTAAGCCGCCTGCATATTGGCGCGTCTAGCATGGCCGTCTCCCGCTGCTTCTGAAGGTAAGCCGTCTGCATGTTGGAGCGGGCATGTCCAGTTCTATCAATTGTAGGCGACCCGCTGAGACTCTGGCTCAATCTGGAGACGAGGGAGTGGGGGTGGGGGTGGGGGGGGGTGGCCAGGGGTGGGGGCGGGGGGGTCGGCGTGGGTCTCCTGCTGGTCTGACGGCAGGTAGGCTGTGTCGGGGGCTTTGATCATTGGGGCGTAGCAATGGTTGGCAACAGGACCCCCCCTCGTACAGGGTTGGGGGACCGCGTTTGAAGTGCTGTGAGATCACTCACAGGGAGACAGCAGAAAGGTCAGACCTTGGGGGGATAAAACTGTTTTTTGATATTTTTTTTAATATTACATGCAGGCCATTTCCCCAGCCAAAATAGCTTTCCAGTGGATTTGGTGCAAAAAGTCGTTTCAGTTAGACAGGGTGGGTGTTGCTTATTTAATGGAGCACACACACACACACACACACACAAACACACACACAAACACACACACACTCATACATACACAAACTTGGGCCATGTCAATCCTGGCGACGAGTCTGCGTGCCGAGATAAACCGTGTTGATGTGGAGGACATTCCTGAAGCCCACAGATTTTTAGCTGAGACGCAGTTCATCCGTTCACATGAGAGATGGGCTGTGCGATTCAAACAGCGTCTGATTTAAATGGGACTCCTCTCCTGGGCTCCTGAGCTCCAGCCATAACCAGGACTGATGCTTCCTGTTGCTCCCTGAGTCATTACTGGCAGGGTACGTATTTATCAACAGAAAGAGGACACCCCCTGCGCCTTCCCCTCCCCTCCCCCTGTCCTCCCCCTTGCTGTGTGCTGAGGGCCCCAGTGCTAAAGCCAGACCGCTAACAGAGACGTGAGGCGTCCCGCAGGATGGCCGGTAAGTGGATGCATTCATCTGGGCGCGTCGCCGTAGTAATAAGCTGAAAAGGCATGACTAATTCTCCGGAGAAGCAGGAGCGCCGTAAATCAGACGGCAGAGAAAAAGGTTGTCCTCGCACAGGACGTGCCTCCTCTTACTAATACAACCCTGTGACTCAGCAATACCCCACAGAGGGGGAGAGACAGGGGCGGGGGGGAGGGGGGGTTGGGGGGGGCTGGTGCTAAGCAGAACATTTTCACCATTCAACTATCTGACCATCTTACCATGTAACCATCTAACTGTCTATATCTAACCATGTAACCATCTAACTGTCTCTCTATCTAACCATGTAACCATCTAACTGTCTTTCTATCTAACCATGTAACCATCTAACTATCTAGCCATGTATCTATATGATCATCTAACTGTCTAATTGTCTATCTATCTAACCACATAACCATCTAACTGTCTAACTATCTAGCCATGTAACTACAGTAGATAACCATCTTACCGTCTAACTGTTGATTTGTTTAACCAGCCCTACAGCCTAATGAATGGGAGTCGAGGGGGAAGGGAACACAGGCTAACCATCGAGCCATAAAACCATCTGACCATTTCTACATCTCATAAACTCACTCAGGAGGATGGGGTTGAGGTAGGTGTGGGGGTAAGGGGTGGGGGTGGTTAGAGTAAGAGGTGGAACAGTGGTTACGTCAGAGAGAAACTGATGCAGTTGTGGAGGGGGTGGAGCAGTGGGTACCTCAGCAGCTGTCATCTGGGCAGATTAGCGTTCTGGAGCAGGGGAGATGGTGCTGGAGTCATTCGCAGAATGAATAGCTCTCGGACTAAATTAAATTTGTGGCGGGATTAAATGATGGAAGGCCGTCTCTACTGAACATCTCTGCTGGAAAGCAATATCGCTAAAAGCCTTTTAGTGGATTACTGCCATGTTTCCCCCATGCCTTTTTATTCCTTTGTTCCCCCCCTGCCTAAGTTCTCATAAACTATAGCGCTCCTCCGCCGTGACATTAGGTGGCCCGGACGTGGAGTACAGCCAATAAGAAAGGCTCCAGGGTGGGGGGGCTCACGCTGAGACAGCAGAGTGGGGCCCGCCACATGCTTACTGAACACACACACACACTCTCTGCCAGGGAGTAACACAGATAGAACATCCTAGATGAATGTGTGTGTGATTCTGTGTGTTAATCTGGCAGGTTAATGTCTCAAGAGAAAATGCTGGCTGGATGAGAGTGTGTGGTGTGTTCGTGAGGACAGAGAGAGTGTGTGGTGGGTTCCTGAGGGCAGAGAGAGTGTGTGTGTGTGTGTCCCTGAGGGCAGTGAGAGTGAGTGATGTGTCCGAGGACAGAGAGAGAGTGTGTGTGTTCCTGAGGACAGAGAGAGAGTGTGTGTGTTCATGAGGACAGAGTGAGAGTGTGAGGTGTGTTCCTGAGGACAGAGAGAGTGTGTGTGTGTTCCTGGGGACAGAGTGAGTGTGTGTGTGTGTTCCTGAGGGCAGAGAGAGTGTGGGTTGTGTTCCTGGGGAGAGAGTGAGTGTGTGTGTGTTCCTGAGGACAGAGAGAGTGTGTGGTGTGTCCTGAGGACCGAAAGTAATAGTGTGTGTGTGTTTCTGAGGGCAGAGTGAGTGTGTGTGTGTGTGTGTTCCTGAGGGCAGAGAGTCAGCACTAGCAGGACTGGATTGTGTGGTGTGTTATTAAGGTCATCTACCTTGTTAGGAGAGGACAGAAAATGCCAGCGGGATAAGAGTGCTTTGTGCATTTCTGTCAAGTTCTACGCCTGCATTGCATGGATAACACTCCTGATTACACATAGCTGTGATCACAGTCTTTAACACAGGTGTGTGTGTGTGTGTGTGTGTGTGTGTGTGTGTGTGTGTGTGTGTGTGTGTGTGTGTGTGTGTGTTGTGAGAGGGAGAAAGAGAGTGTGTGAGTGCCCCTCAAACACAGCTGTGATCAGGGATCAGGCATCGCTCTCCACCTCAGTGGTTAAGGAGGATCGCGCATAAATGCATCGATCAAGGATATCGATCAAGACGGTGAAAGAGGCCTTTCTTCCTTCTTTGAAGGAGCATTTTAATAAGCAATAGCGCGCGTGTGTGTGTGTGTAGCATACCCTTGTCGTATCAGGGGATATTGAAGAGGCCACAGAAAACAGCAGATATATAAACCCTGAGTCTGTGTGTGTGTGTCTGTGTCTGTCTGTGTGTACCCCTCTTACACAGTCTTTGACACATGTGTGTGTGTGTCTGTATGTGCGTGGGGGGGGTATGTGTGTATGTGTGTGTGTGTGTGTGTGTGTGTCTGTGCCCCTCTAACAAAGGCATTAACACAGGTGTCTGTAACATTACCTGCAGTCAAAGCACAAATAAACAACAAACACCTCATTCCTCATATCATAACCTTCTTCTTTTGATATGTTTTCTATTGCGTCTGGACGAGCATGTGTGTGTGTGTGTTTGTGTGTGTGTGTGTGTGATGATGTTACTGCCCTGGGTACCTGACTACTTGCATTAAACACCACTGTGTGTGTGTGTGTGTGTGTGTGTGTGTGTGTGTGTGTGTGTGTTCACGTTACTGCCCTGGGTACAGTGGCGTTTCTTTAAAATTTTACATGGGGTGGCAGAAGGGTGACAAGTTGAAATTCAAGGGTGGCATATCACACACACATTTTTTTGTAGGGATAGGCACGCTCTACTTCCAAAATAAAGGCGATTTTGGGTGCGAGTAAAAGATTGTTTACCATATTAAGACCAGTTTATTCACAGACGCGTTTCGCCACAGTGACGATGGCTTAGGCCAAATCGCGTCTGTGAATAAATGGTCTAAATGAAATAGCAATGACAAAAGCTTGAGAGTGTGTTTTTTTTTCTACTCTAGTATCACACATGCCTGGTGTGGTGTCTATAAGTATTTATTTATACAATTCCAGATAGTGAAAACAGACAACAGCAATGTCTTGCCAAGAGTCTAAATATTGTTACAAAAAGCAAGAACAAATATTTGTCTTTTTTTAATAAGACTTAAAACACTGTCTACATATTGCATACAGTATATTAACATATTTAGCAGCAAAACGTTCATGACATATTTCCCTTCATAAGGACAAATACGTTTCTAAATGGCCAATTTAATTTCTAATGGCTTGTTCTGTATGTATAAGGTTATCACATACAAAATAATTTATACCAAAGCTAGACTAACTAGCTAGCGAAAGATAGGGTGGACAAAAGAACCCACTTTTAACGGTTACTGAGTTAACTGTAGGCTACATGACGGAGTACCTTAAAAACAGCCTGAAATATGTGATAAAACGGTTAGTGGTATCTAAAATCTGATTTCTTAATGATAATATAAATAAAAACTGAGAAAAAAATGCAATAACATTTTCTGTCGGTCCACTTAACTGTAGCCCACTAAAAACGTAAGTAAGACGTTGGTTAGCTAAGCTAACAGTGGTAACTTCAAGCTTAGCTAGCACAAGCAAGCTGTATAGCGAGCTAGCTACTGTATGCTATCGACTTTTGCAAGCTAGCAATTAAAAAAACGATTGAAATTAAAACGGAACTGTCACATTTGACCATATGACCACCCATTACATTTTCTTGATTCACGATTAAGCAGTACTGTAGATTCTTTTATCACTGCAAGCATACAGTAGGCTTGTCTCAAGTTTGTCTTTAGCTTCTCAAATGCTTTCAAACCGTTTCTTTCCTTCACTGTAATGTAGTGGGAGATAGGCAACCACCGAGCAAAGAGGACTCATGGACTCAACCATTTTACAGGGGAGGGGGAACTTAAATACTTTAGAACAAGTTGCCAAAGAGATCAACAGCTTTAGTTGCAAAAATATAATACCATTCAATAAATGTAAAGTATATTATAGCAGACACTTCTGACAACCTGGGTGGCAAGTGGGGTGGCAAAAAATTTTTTTGAGGGTGGCAGCTGCCACCCCGGTGGTTTCGCCCTGCCTGGGTACCTGACTACTGCCATTAAACACCACTGTGTGTGTGTGTGTGTGTGTGTGTGTGTGTGTGTGTGTGTGTGTGTGTGTGTGTGTGTGTGTGTGTGTGTGATGATGATGTTACTGCCCTGGGTACTTGACTACTGCCATTAAACACCACTCGGTGTGTGTTTGTGTGTGATGACGTTACTGCCCTGGGTACCTGCCTACTGCCATAAAACACCACTGGGCCAAAGACATCTCAAGGTCCTGCCGGTGAATATGAGTGTGTGAATATGTGTGTGTGTGTGTGTGTGTTTGTGTGTGTGCTAAATAGGCTATTTAAAAAGGGCGGAGGTCAGATAACGCACTCCTCAGATATTCATCCCCAGTCTCTCCTCTGTCTTAGCCCTGCTGTCCATCAGGGAGCCGATCACCAGCACAGGACGAGGTAATCAATCGTCACTTGTTTCCCTATTGTGACCTTTCAACCTGTATCAGCAAAGGGTTTCTAAAGAAAGACCAATCATGAGTAATGGCCTCAATCAAACCATCCTGACAGCAACGCATTATATTATATATGTCACTGGTTCTCAACCTTTTTTCAGTGATGTACCCCCTGTAAAAAAAATAATTCAGCCAAGTACCCCCTAACCAGCGCAAAGCATTTTTGATTGAAAAAAATATGTAAAACACAGCGCTATGCCATGATTGTCTGATGTATTAAACTGTCAACACTGAAGATTGAACATTGTTGCATTGAACTGAGTGCGTTTGCAATAACATTTTAGTAAGAAAATCTTTGTCAGTCTTGGTGGCAGGGAGGCAACTGCTCTGATCAAGCTCTTCTCCAGGCACAGTCTGTTTCTCTGCCTTGTTTTGATCAAAGTCATTGCAGAGAAGGAGGCCTCAAATAAATATGTGGAGGCAAAGGGTAGTAGCTGCTCCATAGCTTTCTCTCCCAGGTCAGGGTGCTCATGCTTCACACACATCCAAACTGTGTGAGTGTGGGTGTGGCAAACTACATCTGGAGGCCACGGTCAGATGACACTTCCAGTGTTTCCTGATTAGTGACAGGTAGCTTGCTTCCACATGCTTCGGACAAGAGAAATGGGGTTTTCACCCAATCCAGCTGTGTAGATTTCTCCTCCATGTCAGGAAAGTAGGACATTGAAAGTTACAATTTTGAATCAAATTGGTCAAATGTCCCATGATGTCCAACTTGACTGGAGCTCTGTCCACATCCTCACTAGAGAGAAAATCATCCATCTGAGGAAAGCAGGTGAAATCCCCCTGTGCAGAGGCTCTTCTGCACAGCTCTTTCTTCAGGAAGCCTCCCATCTTGTCATACAGGTTTAAAATGCTGGTGTCCTTTCCCTGCAGACATATTCAGTTCGTTCAGTTTGCTGAATATATCTGCCAGATAGCACATATTTGCAAGCCAATCTGTTTGGCATGGGGAGATTTGTGCTCAATCAGAAAGGTGTGTACTTCAGATCGTTATTCTCACTCGAGAGAGCCAACACACTTCTGTGTGCAGCAGCAGTTGTGTGTGTTCAGCTCCCATGTTTTTGCGCAAAAAATTGTGCTTATTATACAGTTACTTGCCAAAACGATAGAAGAAATTCCTCCAGAAAACCTCTTTTTAATGAGTTTGTTGATATTTCGTGATTTCCGCTAAGAAAAAAATTGTTTACGCAAAATGCCTAGCAACCCACGTTCTGACTTCAAGTTTCAATGACCTTCCATTACATTAAATTACCGGATTACTTGCGGAATGATATGAAAGATGTGAATTAGAAGCAAAAAAATCCGTTGCCAATGACAGCGGTCATAAACTTTTCGCAGCAGTAAATATCAAGAAATTACAAACCTGCGAACGAGGACATTTAACCCACATATGGCCCATACAAATCAACCGGACTTTTGGAACTTTCTGAAGAGCCGTACAATAACTCGGCTATAATAAATAAATAAGGATTTTTGAATGCAGGCAAATTTTAAATATATCTTTAAAAAAACTCACGTACCCCCTGGACTACCTTCACATACCCCCAGGGGTACGCGTACCCCCGGTTGAGAACCACTGGTATATGTTATTATATTCCATCATATGTGAGCGTGGCCTACAGAAGGCTCTGAAGCCATATGGAGTAAGTGTTTTTATCTTTTTCATTTTTCTAAAGGCTGGATGTGTTCATCAGCAGGGGAGGCCTTGTGAAATTCATGACCCTGTACTATTGTAATCACAGCCGTCATGATTGCTGGAATCAAAGCTGCGCTGGCTGAATGCGAAACACAGTGAGTTCAAACCTTGGATTGGCACAAAGGGCCGAGTGCCAAGCTGGAGCACACTCTCACGATGAGATCTGGCTAATAGTTCAAAATTACAGGCCTCAGAACTGTAATTATATTTTTTTCATTAGGATACTTGGTAAACATGAATACAGACATTTTCCAGTAAAAATAAACAAGCAATTCTCTCGGGATTTGACAGTTTTCCTATCAGCAGCCCAAGTTTTAGTGAAATGAATTAAATGGAGACTGTGTGGCACAGGCATACACAGCAATGTTGATGTAACTTTACTGAGAAGAGAGACATAATTTTGTCATAAAGTGACATAACCTTGTCATAAAGATGTCTTAGTAGATATAATATTCTGTATTTAGCTAGCATGGCAGTTACTCTGACTGTCATGGTATCTTGTGATATGCAGTCTGTCGTGGCATGTTTATAACATGTTTACAACATGTGTATGTCTGAGACTGGTATCAGCAAGGGGCTAGCTTAATATGGAGTTAGAATAGTTTCTAAATTCACAAAATAAATCTCACAGTTCACAAATAAATATCAAGCGATAAACACATTTATCAGTGATAGTTTTACACATGAAGCTGAATGGACATTCACAGCTGTGGTATGGGCACCATTTTACCAGTACCTCAAGGTTGAAACTTCTTTAGATGTCTCAGAACAATGAGCCACGTGTGTCATAGTGCGTGTTTGTGTGTGAGACACATGTGTCATAGAGAGCCCTCATCTCTTCTTGAGTGTGCGCATGAAAGGGAATGATCTGTCTGGATACATACAGACACACACACACACAAACACACGCACACGCACACACACACACTATATGTACATACAGCCGCGGAAAAAATTAAGAGACCACTTCAAAAATGATCAGTTTCTCTGGTTTTACTATTTATTGGTATGTGTTAAAGTAAAATGTACATTTTAGTTTTGTTCTATAACCTACTGGCAACATTCCTACCAAATTTCAAATAAAAATATTGTCATTTAGATCATTTATTTGCAGAAAAATGACAATTGGTCAAAATAGCAAAAAAGATGCAGTGTCTTCAGATCTCGAATAATGCAAAGAAAACAAGCTCATATTCATTTTTAAACTACACAATACTAATGCTTTAACTTAGGAAGAGTTCAGAAATCAATATTTGGTGGGATAACCTTGATTTAAAATCACAACTTTCATGTGTCTTGGCATGCTCTCCACCAGTCTTTCACATTGCCGTTGGGTGACTTTATGCTACTCCTGGCGCAAGAATTCAAGCAGCTCGGCTTCTTTTCATGGCTTGTGACCATCCATCTTCCTCTTGATCACATTTCAGAGTTTTTTTTATGGGATTCAGGTCTGATAATTTTGAAGTGGTCTCTTAATTTTTTCCGCGGCTGTATATAAGCACAAAACACCAATATTACACTCACTACACTGGCTCCCTGTCTCTTTCCGGATTGACTACAAAGTCCTAATACTCAACCATACATGCATAAATGGGCATGCACCTCCCTACCTGCAAGAATGAATTACTCCCCAAACCTCCAGCTGCACCCTCAGATCTTAAACAGCTCTCTCCTCCGCGTCCCCAACACCAAGCTCCGCACATGGGCGACAGGGACTTTGGCGCTGCAGCGCCACGCATCCCCTGGAGCGGCCTCCCTGACCACCTAAGGGCAACGCAGACGCTGGACTGCTTTAAAACTGGACTAAAAACATTTTTATTCAGGAAGGCATTTCTGGCCTTGTGAAAAATCACTGTCACTAAGTTTTCTATTATGCTCATGTTAACTAGTCTTATTTTATTTTATTGTATCATTATAGTTAGTTTCTACTATGTTGGCACTTTGAGATTCTTCTGAATGAAGAATATGTTACAAATAAATGAATTATTATTATTATTATACTGTATGTGAGGTTTCTCCAAAGTTTGTTGCACTACCAGAAAACTTCCTGGAAAGTGTTTTTGAAACCAGTTTATATCATAGTAAATACTGCGTTATTTTACTTGTCTTTGTAATAAAACTCAGCTATACCTTAAGATTACAGGTGACACCACATCTTTTAGTTCTACCTCACACACACGCAATGCTCACGTTGAGCCCTTGACACACTTGTGAGGGGGTTACAAGTTGCGCACACACACACACACACTCTGCTCTCCAGAGTCAGTGCTCTGGAAGTTATTTTTGAAACTTTGAAAATAAGTCTGAGATTCTATAATGATCAGGCAGTAACACTTTAGGTGACAAACCGCAGAAACACACTGTTCAGAGGAGCAGACACACACACACTTAGATGCATAAACACACTTGCGCACACACACACACATACACACACACACACACACACACACACACACACACACACACACACACAGAAACATACTGTTCAGACGAGGAGTAGGACAGAGGCTTTACCTGGCAGATGGATTTCTTAAAGTCTTCTTGTGTAATATGTATAACACTGCAAAAAAATATCGCCATACCGAGAAAACAGATAACATACTTCTAATTGGTAAGAATCTTAACACACACACACACACACACACACACACACAAACTCAGAGAGAGACACACGCACACAGACACGTGCACTCTTTTTTCAATTGCACTCATTATATCAAACAGACAAGACTGTCTGACTGTGCTGGTGTGTATGACAGAGACACAAACACCAGACATCACACACACACACACACTGTCTGTGCTGGTGCATATGACATAGACACACACAGGCACTCTCCTTATATGAGTCTTCCTCTCTCTCACACACACACACACACACCATGTTCACTCACTGTCATTACCACACACAGGCACAGGCAAAGATGCAGGTGGATCCCTTATGAGTGTCAGATTCACGTCTTTTAAAGCATCTCAGCAGAAAATCACACACATACATCACACACACACACACACATCACACCACAAACACACAATTACTACAAACACACACCACAAACACACACACACACACATACACACACATCACACCACACACACAAAGACTGTCTTTCTGTTCTAGAGCGTATGACGGACACACAAACAGGCACCCTTCTTCTCTGAGTCTCCCTCTCTCACACACACACACACACATACTGACACAAACACACATTACTTCAGGCTGAGAGGGAAAGGATGGCATCAATAATTAAGCCTAATGCTGGGTGTGTGAAGCCCTCAAACAACAGCAAGCGGGAGAGGGTCCCACATGGCAGTCGCTATGGTGATGGGACTGATGCCCGTATGCCAGTCGTTATGGAAATGGTGTGTGAATTATTCACATCACACCGAATGAAGGGCTTGGCTGAGTGTGTGTGTGTACGTGCATGTATACATATATGAATGTGTGAATGTGTGTGTGTGTGTGTTCACATATGTGTGAGATAATACAAGGGCTTGCAAAAGTATTCAACCCCCCTGAAAATCATAACTATGTTCTGATTTACAAAAGATACTTACACGTATGCTCCATATTAAATTATACATTATATAGTATACATTATATTTGACATTAAACTAAAATATTCTTAAAATAAATTATTTACATTAATACATGGTAGAGGACCCCTTTGCTGCAATAACGGCATTAAGTCTTCTGAATTGAGACGGTATTCATTTTGCACTTTGTGCTGCAGTGCTTTCCCCCCCATTCTTCTAGGATATATGCAAAACATCTAGGTTGAGGGTTGCAGTCCTGGACTGTAGTGCCACAGAGTAGGATGTTGAGTATGGCTTTGCCTGAGTCATTCTTAAGCAATAAGCCCCAAGAGGCCGTGCTTTGCGCTGATTTTAGAACAGGTAAGGGAATTGTTAGGCACGACGCGAAGCGGAGTGCCGTTAAACCCCCTTACCTGTTCTAAAATCAGCGCAAAGCACGGACTCGCGGGGCTTATTGCTTTTCTACACCTGTTACTACACATATTTGATATGGTTTCATAAATAAAGACAATTCAATTTAAGAAACAATAGTTTAATGATAAACCGTCATTCTTCCGCCACTAAAAATTATAGTTCCTAAATAAATCGTTGCCACGCAACCCTTGAAGCAACGCAACAGCCAGATGGAACACTGGGTATGAATTGGGCTATATGAATGCCTTGCTATTCGCTGCGCAGTAATATGGAATGTAATCAGGTCAAATTGTAAGGTAATGCTGGATTTTACAACGGCTTTTAGCCAATCACAATCAAGGATTTGAACAATCAAGTTTAGAATAGAATGTTCACCCTGCTGTAATTTGACCCACTCCAGCTTCAGCCTTGTGCCCTCGGTAAGTGACTGGGCCATTCTAGAATGTTCACCTTGCTGTTTGTGCCCTGGGTAAGTGACTGAGCCATTCTAAAATGTTCGCCTTGCTGTCCTGTGTAAGTCACTGATCTCAAAAAGAAACTGGATAGCGCATTCCATGGTTTCAAAGTGACGCCACAAGCAAATCGTGGAGGCCATTTTAAAGGGACGACTTTCCTGCTTCAGACCAATGATTATAACGGGCGATGAATATTATATATAAGATATTTCATGAATTTGCATATTAAGCCTTATAGTAATTTCAAGTTTTCATAAACCTTAGGTGCGTTCAGAATCGCAAACATAGGCGAACGTTCGCAAACGATTTTAAACATTTTCCGTTAAACGAACATAAGCAAGCAAACGTTTACGAACATAGGCAAACTGTCAAACTGTCTGAAGGTAGTTCTCCACAAACAGACATGGATCGCGGACTGCAAGAGATGTGCTCCCAGATGGAGATTAACATGGTATGTGTTGAATTTAATGAAAATATCGTATAGCAATTTGAGTTGTTAATTTATCTTTGTCTCAGTTACGTTGAGAAGCGTATTTTTTCTGAAAGTGTAAATGAATGCTAGTCTTATTTCCTTAACAAACGTTAGCTTTGTTGTGTTTGACGTTTTTATTATCTTATGATAGATACCCAGTAAAGACATTTAAATATGCTCGATTGAAAATTATAATATAATAATCAGATATTACCTTATCTGAAAGGTAATAGTTGGTTGTGAGTAATACGTAGCTAGGCTATTTAACAAAAGTGTGTCGAGTAGAAAAGTGCTACATATAGTGCCCATACGACCCTGGTGCTACACAAGTTGCTAAAACAAGTAGCGCTTTAGCTGCTAGTTTGTAGAACAATGTAACAATGCTACTTGTTTGAACCGCTTGTAAGATGTCTGCATTTGCTGCTGTAGGGTGCGTAAAAAGTTGAGGTTTGTTACAATGTAATGTACATATTCACAATACCGATTTCCTCTCCGATCCGCAGACGCACTTGACCAGCCACCAGCGGACGAGGTGGTAGTCATTGGCAGTAAGTGGAAAGCTGTAGCAGCTCAGCTCACATAGCTCAGGCTATGTGATATAAGGATAGTGTTCCCCCACTTAAAATATCCCCACTAGGTCACTACAACACTAATGCTTACTGTATGTTAGAAGGACCACCCAGTTTGGGGATTACTGTAGAATGGTTGCTTGATGGTGGTGACTTATCTGTGAGGCATTACTGCAGGAAGATCGTCATTTTGTTAAGTAGGCTGGGTTAACTTAGGGGTTAGTTTTGAACATGCAACTAGTCTAGTATTATTAAGTGTGACTGTCTTGAGAGTGTAGAAGAGTGTCAAATGTTGTCTTGTTTGTTTACATTCCAGATAACTGGCCCCACACCGCTGTTTTGCTCCTCATAGAGACCTGGAGGTCTCTTAAGGAGAAGTTTGAGTGTCCCACCATTAAAAGAAAGCAAGCTTGGGAGATGGTTTCGGAGTGCCTCAGAAAGGAAGCAGTTAATGTGACATGGCAGATGTGTGACAACAAGTGGAGGAACCTCCCATGAAGAGGAGAGTCACTCTCGCACACACTTACCTAAACAGCTGGGTCATTTTCATCTCAACATTTCTAATGCTCTTTGCTCTGCACTTTTTGTCTATTCTTTCTATAGATACAAAATCATCCGTGATGGGCATGGGAAGACAGGACAGGGCCGGTAAAAGTGGGACCATTTATACAGACAACCATGAAGACAAGGGCGTCTTTTGCAACAGGAGATGAGTCGTCGTCAGCCACACCACTACCAATATCGACAAAGCCACGGTATCGGTTACCATCCCACTCTACATGCTTCCTTATGGCCATTTCGTCAAGCATAAGAGAGCAAACAACTTGTCTACCCTCCTTAGCAGCTGTTTGGACTTTTGCAGCAAGTGCTTGAAAAGCAGGCTGTGTGAATCCTGGTTCTGCAGGAATTTTTGCATACCAACGCCTAATTTGACATTGGTGAGGCAGTGCCAAGTTGAATGTCTCTCTGACAAATTCATAAGCCTTTGCTGAGTAAAACTGCAGCGTCAATGCAAATTACTTTAATTCCGGGGGATACTTTTGAGATTTTTCTTTAGTTCAGTTATACGATCATTACTCCTGTGAATTGTTTTTTTCAGTGTCCTCGGTGACTCTGTGATTTGATACTGATGGTCAGTGATTGCTGTGTTCAGGCATACTTGTTTTACAGAAGGGCCTTCATCAGCATCCTCAATGTCAGCTACCACAGACTCTATTGCTCTCTTGCATGGCAACTTGCGCTCTTTGGTTACCTGAGAGAGATGGTAGGATTATTTTAAAACTATTCCTCGGTAAATGCAGTTAGTTGCAACTGTTATTTGATTTTATATTTTTACCTTCTTAAGATGTTTAGGAAATGTTGTGAACTTTGTCGGAATGGCATGGCTCCTCAACTCAACTCTCAGTAAAGCTCTGTTTATATGTGTCACAGGGGCACGTTGGAGTAAATGGCAAGTAGCGGTAGGAACTGTTTGTGAGTGAAGCGTAGGTGGGGGGAAGCAATGCGGTGCCGCACCAGCCACCACACATGTAAACATTAGTAGGCAATCACAAATTAAGTGGAGCGGGACAAGCACTTTGGGTAAATCATCCAGCTGAATTGACTGATTACATGATTCACGCAGGATTGGTGATTGGTAGAGATAGCGAGCATGAGCCTAATAAAAGGGAAGAGAGGACAGAGTGTTGGAAGTTCCCCCACGCTGGCTTTGCTGCTATTTGTTACAGATTCTCGGCGGAGTGCCGTGAGCTGCAGAGGGCCGAGGAACACTGCCTTCAGAAAAGCCAAGAGTAGGGACGTGACGTCTCGTGAGGAGTCCTTATTAGCCATTATTAAAAATAAAGACTTTTTTTTTTTCTACTGCTGCATCCGTGACTGTATGTTGGAGAGGGGTGCTTCACAGCCAAAAGATCGTGATTTAATACAGTGTAATGACTGCTAAAGGAAAGGCCAAGTATATCTGAACCTGTGACATATGTGCCTCAGAAAAATGGTCTGAGCAAATCCTTGAGTGGGAACTTGGATTCCAGTTTTCCCTGAGCATATTGACCAACCACTGTTTTTTTTCTTTCTGGATCAAATGGAAACCTGTAGTATTTAAATGACTCAAATTCAATAACTGTATTTATAAACACAAGTTTAATGGATATTTGCAAGCCAGAACATGAAAATACATACTGGAAGGTGTCTTCAGTTACAGTAAAATTGAGAGGGAAAGACAGCAAGATTTTGGCACAGGTGTCAGTGAAGCACAGGCACTGATCTCTTTTTGAGATCAGTGAGCACAGGTGCAAGCCAGTTTAAAGACATTATCATAATGGCCCAATATTTTAAAAAGTATAGCCTAACGTTTAGAAAAATGAAAAATACATACACTACATACATGCACTGTAGTCATGGTCAAATCAGAAAACACTTTAATTTGGCTTTATATTCAAACATTATAGTCTTGTCTTTTATTTTTGGTAAATCTATTGAGCATCACGCTGATTTTAAAAATTAGCTTGATGATTAAAAATAGCCAACAGGAATAGCCTAATTTACTTACGAGTGGAAAGTACGTGGAAATTTACTCTTTTTTGGGGATTCTTCGTCTTCGCAGCCCTCACTTGCACTTCTGTTGTCGTTCTGCAGTATTTTCTCTTTTTTTTCGCTTGTTGCAGCCGAAAGCACAACACTGTGTCCCCTTTTTACCCATTGCTGTATACACAGTCTATGTATAGCTGGTGTCAAAGTGGTCCCAGTAAAATGGCGACGGTTACATTGCTCGAGCGTCAATAATCGTGGACCGAAACCATTATGATGCGCTATCCAGTTTCTTTTTGAGATCAGTGGTGTAAGTGTACTGAACTTTGTAGATGTTTTCAGGTTGATGGCTGGACTGTGGTGGCCTCCGTCACAAGTTAACATCTTCCTACAGATGCTTGTTTTGGTCTTTTCAACAGCAACTTGATGGTGTGATGCAGTTTCCACTTCATTCATACGTATGGATCCAGTGGTGCTCAATCTGACACTTCAAAACACCTCCCCAGCATGAAATTTAAATCAACTTGTCTCTAAAGTCTTTAATTCACAACCGGGCTGATAAGGGTTAACCACTCATAGGTACCTAGTTATGTCCTCAGGGTTACCCACTCATCGCTAGTACTTAGTTCGGATCAGTTATGGTCAAATAAGCGGCACCTCTCTATCATTTGTATAATTTGTATAATCAAAAGCACAGGGGTTTGAATTCTTGCAGGTAGTATATTTCAGTTTTTAAATTTATTTATTTGTAATGTGTGACAGGTGGAAGGCGTTGCCCTTAGCCATAGTACAGACAGTCGCCTGATTATGCCTGGCTCACGTGACGTGATGTTACACGGTAGCTCACAGACACGCACTTCCTACTTGTTTTAAATGTGATTCACACGCACGCTTTATATTAAATGGGTCTGTTTGCTGTATATAACGAATTGTAAATTATCTATAATGCCTATTGCACTTGGTATAATGAATTGTGCATTGTCTATAATGAATTGTGAATTGAATGTTTACTGTGAATAATGAATTGTGACTTGAATGTTTTACCTTGTATAATGAGTATAGCTTCGATTATCTGTTGGTACTAGGAACACTGTAATCACTGTTTTTCCCATAGTTCATTTATGATAATGCAAGCATTCGTATTTAGCCACTAACTAACTCATTGAGGTAGCCTGCCTAGTGTTGTTGGCTATTGAGTTTGTAAAACCACCTTCCATTTACTTGTTTGTGTCTTGGCGAGTTTTACTTTCCTTTTATTCTTTGGGTCAGCCGTATCTAGGGGCTATCATAGAAGGGAGTTCTTATCTTCCCTTACAACTTATGTGTGCTGTGCAACGCCCGCTACTAGGGGCCGTAGTGTGAAGTGTGTGGTTTGTGGTGTAGTCGATAGCCATTGTGACTTGCCGTTTGCGTGGTGTGTAGTGGTGTAGTATCAAGGTTGGCTACTTGGTACAAACCCTTAAGTAAGTCTTACCTCTAGGGTGGGCTTTAGCCGCGGCTGACCTATTCTTACTCTCGCCCTTAAATGTCTTTTCTTTTATGATTTACAGTATCAGTGAAGAGCCTACAGTTATTATCAATGATAAGCATTTGCCCAGTCTCATTTACACCGTCTGCCTTGTGTAGATCTACCATTTTACTCACTCAGGAACTTCCATGTATGTCTCCATCAGAGCGAGACTAAAGATATATTTATTGTGGTACACAGTCTCCTTCACTCATTTATTCCTTTGGAATTAAGAACCTGAACACCTACCTTAGTGGGGTTACAAATGTAAGCAGACAAATAAACTATATTGATATATTGGAGGAAATTAACACAGACTACAGAATCGCTTTCACTAATGTGTAGTAAACGAAATGAGTAGTGAGTGAAAGCTAAGTCATACAGTATGTTGCAAACAGAATGGGGATTTTGCTGTTGTGGCCATCCACAATGACATGAACCACACACACACACACACACACACACACCTGTATCATCCACAATGACATGAGCCACACACACAATGACATCATGAACCACACACACACACACACACACACACCTGTATCATCAACAATTTATAAATACAAGAGATGCTAGAAATAAATTCATCCATTATAAAATTGTTAATTGATACTATTTTACCCCAAATAAGTTGTTTAAAATGGGTTTAACCATGGACAACAAATGTTGGAAGTGTAACAGAGAAATGGGTACTTTCCTCCATGCGTTGTGGGATTGTTCCTTGGTATTGCTGGCTCGGACAACCCCTACCAGAATCTCCACGGTTATGCCTATTAGGGGATAGGTCTCAAATGCCACCAGGCCTGGCTAAATCAGTAACTGGAGTGATAATAACAGGTTTTATGGTAGTAGCCAGAATTATTCTTCGTAAGTGGAAGAGCCCACACAGGCCAGAGGTTACAGAGTGGCTCAAGCTCATGACAGAGATAGCCTCTTTTGAACTTATGATAGGAAGGGTGCAGAAAAATTCAAGCAAAACTAGCCAAGCATGGATATATTTTTTCTCCAGTATTGTTGCAAACTCTTAGAAGGGATGCAGGTCTTTAATTAATATTTAGAGAAGGGTTGTATATGTTTTACACTTAATGTATATTTGTATATTTGTCGTCTGATTGATTCGTCATTTCCTGTTTGTTAGAATCGCTGCAACTTGCCGATTTGTCTACCTACCATCTATCCTACTCCTCTCTATTCCTAATATTCGAAAAACCCCGGACACCTTACATTTTTTAATCATTTAAAGGATTCAAACTCAGACTTTATCTCTTGATCGAGAAATTCGCCATCAGGATTTGAGGCCATCTTCAAACGTTTTCTAAAAACAACTCTGCTGGATTTAACCTACAGCCTACTACTGGATTAAACCTCCGACTCTCGTCTTTATTGACGCATTCGTCATCCGCATTAAGAAGAATCTCTCTGCCGGACTATCACTTAAATCCAGGTAACCCTTAGGGGAGCTAAAAAAAAAAAAAAAAAAACTTTTCTTGTCAACTTTTTTTGCGGTGGAAAACACCTATAATTACTATAACTGCCAACTCACAGGTTAGCGGAAGGCGCTGTCGTTCTTTTAACAGAAGGCAGAAGAAGAATTTTATCCTACAAACATTAGGTTTTTGCTTCTTCCTGTGAGCTCGGAGTTGTATAGATCACTAAACTAAATGTATCACTACTTGTCCTCATTTGGACTCTGAACAGCTAGCAAGTCTAGCAAACAAACACCAGGTAAAGCTTAACGTTTGTCGCGAGTCACCGCGACATTGTAGCAAACAAAACACATTAACGCAAGTTTTGCCTGCCATCTAACATCACCACGATGCCTCCCGTCAGTGGTGCACCTGGATGCGACTCCTGCCTCCTACTCATCCAGCAGGTAGTAGAACTCGAAGTCAGGTTAGCGACGCTCTACCAGATCAAGCTGGATGAGCAGTTCATTGACTCCATTGTCTCCGTGGGTCCTCATCACACACACACACACACTGGACATCTCAATCCCTCTCCACCCTGCATGCACACAAACCCAGAACACGCACTGATGGGGACCCAGCCCACCCTGCCTGTGAACTCCACTCCTCACCAGCCATGGAGAACAACAGGCAAAAGCAAGCGGGATGGAAGACGCTCGGGACGACACACTGAGCCAGGCCCACCCCTGCAACTGAGGAACCGCTACACTGCACTGATGGATCAGGAGGAGCCTCCTGGGCCTGATGACTCCCCTCCTCAGCCCGCCCCGAAACGCCCCTGCAGACCAGCTCCAGAGCAACACCAGCATCGCCCACGCCGCCCTGCTCCCCATCCTGGGCCCTCAACACAGTCATCATCCCCTCAACGACTTCTCCCGCTGGATGTGACAACCACCACTCTGGTCATCGGCAGCTCCATGGTCCGAGATGTCCACATCCCCCTTTCGACAAGCGGCCCCTGCAAGGTCCACTGCTTCCCCGGAGCCAGGGTCCGTGACATTCAGCATAGACTCCCCAGCATCCTCGCTGGCTACACCAAGGTTAGCACCATAGTTGTACACATAGGTACAAACGACATCAGGGCAAGACAGTCAGAAGCCCTGAGGGCAGACTTCAAAGCACTCCTCACCACCCTCGCAGACACAGGAAGACGGATCGTCATCTCTGGGCCTCTCCCGACCTACCAGAGAGGTGTGGAGAGATGGTCCAGACTGTTCGAACTCCACACCTGGCTGCAAGCGACCTGCGCCTCATCAGGCACTAGCTTTGTTAATAACTTTGACTTGTTCTGGGAGAGGCCCAGCCTACTGAAGCATGATGGCCTCCACCCGAACCGGAGCGGAGCCAGTGTGCTGTCAGACAACATAAGGACCACCCTAAGGAACTGACATCCTGTAGAAAACATCACAGACTCATGCCCCCCAGGTAGTAACTCTAACACTTTCTATGAAAATGATTCTGAATCTGTCAATGTTTTCTACAGAGCATTATATGATTCCACTACCTCAGAACAGGCTGCTTCATATAATTTTATGGCATGCACCTATAATCCTATTCCAGTTTTAATCTCTACTCGTTGCCTAATTAAAAACAAAGGCCATAGTTACAACAATAAAAATAGAAGCCCAGCAAATATTCTATCTATACCCCGGCATATTCCTCCTTCCTGTGACCCACTATATCCAGAAAATATTTCAATGGCAATACTAAATGTTAGGTCACTATCAGGCAAAACATTTCTCATTAATGATCTTATATGTGAACATAAATTAGACTGTATGTTTTTAACAGAAACCTGGCTAAACATAAATGGGTCTGCAGCTCTTATTGAAGCGTCCCCTCCCAATTACAGCTTTTTTAAGTCCATTAGAAATGGTAAAAAAGGGGGCGGGACAGCCACCATAGCCACGGATGCCCTGTGCTGCAGGAGCATCTCCTTCGATGAGTTTGCCTCATTTGAATATCATGCCATAGTTCTTAAGTGCCAGCCTCCTGTTCTGTCAGTAACTGTGTATAGGCCACCCAAGCAATGTCCCACTTTTCTAACAGACTTTTCAGAACTACTCTCCATTATCCACACAAACTACGATAAGATTATTATCACTGGCGATTTTAACATACATATTGATAATGGGAACGACTCAAAGGCCCGGGATTTTATGAATCTCTTAAATTCCATGGACTTTACCCAACACATCACTGAACCCACTCACAACCGTGGCCACACCCTTGATCTAGTTATTACAAAGGGTCTTATGACTGTTATATCGTCTATCTGTGACCTTGCTCTTTCAGACCACTTTTGTATTTTCTTTACAGCACTGGTACCTAAAGTTAAAAATAGTGCCGAAAGTTTTATTAAGAAACGCTATCTTAACTCTGCAGCAGCTGAAAATTTCAAAATAATGATAACTAGACAAGACATAACTAATACAAAAACGCCAGAGGCGGGGCCATCATGTGTTAATGATCTAGTAACTACTCTAAATACAAAATTAAGGACAGCACTTGACTCTGTAGCACCATTAAAACAAAAAAAGGTTTTAACCAAACAAAAAGCTCCATGGAGAAATGAGGAAATTATTAAACTTAAGAGATCCTGCAGAAGGTCTGAGCGTACATGGAGAAAGACCAAGCTACAGGTCCACCTTGATATTTTTAAGGATCAACTCTCAGTTTTTAATAAAGCTATAAAAAATGCTAGGAAGGATCATTTCTCTAAGTTGATATCTATAAACTCTAACAATTCCAGAGTCCTCTTTTCAACAATAGATAGCCTTATAAACCCTGCACCCAAAGTAGATGATAGTCTTTTTTCCACCTCCAAATGTGAGGAATTTGCAGCATTTTTCAGAGATAAGATAACAAACATTAGAAATAATATTGCTCAAGAAATTCCAAATGTTTTGTTTTCCGATCGCCCTCCACCATGCTGTACCAGTATTAGCTTTTTTGCACTGACTGATATAGAAACGCTGAACAAAGTAGTGTCACAAATGAAGCCGTCTACATGCTCTCTTGATCCCATTCCCACCAAATTTTTTAAGACCATCTCTGACTCTGTGTCTAAGGACATTCTAGCCATTATTAACTGTTCCTTGCTTACAGGTGTTTTCCCATCAGAACTTAAAACTGCCCTGGTGAGACCACTGTTGAAAAAAAGCAGTTTAGACTCTTCTGTTCTAAACAATTATAGACCAATCTCCAACCTTCCTTTTCTTAGCAAAATCCTAGAAAAAATTGTCTTTAAACAGTTAAATATTTTCCTAGATGCTAATTGTGTCTTTGACACTTTTCAATCTGGTTTTCGATCCTATCATAGTACAGAAACGGCATTAGTCAAGGTTGTAAATGATCTCAGGATTAATGCTGACTCCAAAAAGCTATCTGTCCTGGCCCTTCTGGATCTTAGTGCAGCCTTTGATACTGTTGATCATGATATCCTTATTGACAGACTTGAAAATTGGGTTGGCCTCGCTGGTCCAGTCCTAAACTGGTTTAGGACCTATCTAACAGGCAGGGAATACTTTGTTGCCCTCGGAGACCACAGCTCCAAAAACATTTCTATGACCTGTGGGGTCCCTCAAGGATCCATTTTAGGGCCCTTACTTTTCAGTCTTTACATGCTACCCCTTGGTAGTGTAATAAGGAGGCACAACATCGACTATCATAGTTACGCGGATGACACCCAGCTCTATATTTCTGTAACACCCAACAACTACAGCTCTATTGATTGCTTGGTAAATTGCATTTCTGATATAAATGTATGGATGTCACAAAACTTTCTCCAGCTCAACCAAGATAAAACAGAGGTATTAGTCATTGGTGAAAGAAATGAAAGAGATAAACTATCTGCACATTTAAAAACACTAGCACTTAACACCAAACACCAAGCCAGAAACCTAGGTGTCATATTAGACTCAGATCTCAATTTTGAAACCCACATCAAAAATATAATTAAAACATCTTTTTATCACTTAAGAAACATTGCTAAGGTGCAACCGTTTCTCGCTCAGGCTGACACCGAAAGACTGATGCACGCGTTTATCACAAGCAGGCTAGACTACTGTAACTCTCTTTTGTCTGGTCTACCAAAAAAAGCCATTAGTCAACTACAAACCATACAGAATGCAGCAGCGCGAGTCCTCACTAAAACAAGACGGAGAGCGCACATCACACCAGTATTAAAAACCCTGCACTGGTTACCTGTTAGTTCTAGAATAGATTTCAAGATTCTCCTACTAGTCTATAAATCACTCCATAGTCAAGCACCTGAATATATAACAGACATGCTCTCAAGGTACACACCCAGTAGAACCCTGAGGTCCTCCGGCACTGATCTCCTAATAGTACCAAAAGCCAGGACTAAGAGACATGGGAGAGCAGCTTTTAGCTTCTATGCCCCCAGCCTTTGGAATACTCTGCCAGAATACCTAAGAATGGCTGAAACGGTTGATACATTTAAACATACACTCAAGACATACCTCTTTGATCTGGCTTATCACTCACTGTAAAAATGTATTAATTTAACATATTTGAAACATTTATTTATTTACGAATCCGTGTCTCTTTACAAGTGTTTGTAACCCCCAATTAAGTACCGCTACATCAAATGTGTTTCCTGTTTGCCGAGTGGATGCATGTACGGCCCCGGCAAACAGAACACAATAGAAAACAAAATGCCCTGTTGTCATGTGATGCTCTGTTGTCATGTGATGCTCTGTTGTCATGTGATGCTCTGTTGTCATGTGATGCCCTGTTGACATGTGATGCCCTGTTGACATGCGTTATGTGATGCCCTGATGTCATGTGATGCCCTGTTATCATGTAAAATTTATCTATTTTACATTTATGGAACGTTTACTTATTTATCTATCTATGTCTCTTTACAAGTATTTGTAACCCCCCCCCCCCCCTTTATTTCCCTTCTTTCCTACTGTGAGGCGCATTGTGTTACCTTTGCGTATGAAATGCGCCGTACAAATAAAGTTTGATTTGATTTGATTTGATATATTTGTATGTAAAATGTGAGGGGTATGGGGTGCTGCAGGGTTTCATACGGGCTGCCTTGAAGGTTTTGTTTTATGTTTGTTTGTGTGTGGGCTTTTTGTATTTTTATTTTTTTTTAATTTTAATTATTCTTTTTTATTATTTGTTTGTGTGTTTCACCTTAAAAATGTGAGACGTTTTGTAACATATATGAGTACACTCTATGTATATATGGAATTGCATCTTTGAAACAAATAAAAAAACTTAAATGACAAAAAAAACAATTACATGAACTACACAAACACAATGACATGAGCCAGACACACACAATGACATGTACCACACACACACACACACACACACACACACACACACACACACACACACAATGACATGAGCCACACACACACACAATGACATGCACCACACACACACACACACACACACAATGGCATGAGCCACACACACACACAATGACATGAACCACACACACACACACACACAATGACATGAGCCACACACACACAATGACATGAACCACACACACACACAAACAATGACATGAACCACACACACACACACACAATGACATGAACCACACACACACACAATGGCATGAGCCACACACACACAATGACATGAACCACACACCCACTCACACACACAATGGCATGAACCACACACACACACACACAATGACATGAGCCACACACACACAATGACATGAACCACACACACACACAATGACATGAACCACACACACACACAATGACATGAACCACACACACACACACACACACAATGACATGAGCCACACACACACACACACAATGACATGAACCACACACACACAATGACATGAACCACACACACACACACACACACACACACACACACAATGACATGAGCCACACACACACACACACAATGACATGAACCACACACACACACACACACACAATGACATGAACCACACACACACACAATGGCATGAGCCACACACACACACACACACACAATGACATGAACCACACACACACAATGGCATGAATGGATGTGAAGAAACGTCATGACTGACGCACAGTCAGGGGGCAATCTGAATAATAATGAGCAACTTCGGGTGGAACGAATATCTGTTTCCATGGCATTCTCTGTGCTTTCCCAAATTACCTATTCAGATTCAGGTACAACTCTACACCCAAAGGTTGGACGTAACAACACATGAGTATTTCTACATATGTGGGCATTTCTATTTCATTGTACTTGTGCAGGTATGTCTACAGATGTGCATCTCATATGTATGTGTGTCTCTGAGAGTATGTGTGTTTCTGTGCATGGGTGTGTGTGTGCGTGCCTGCATGCATATGTGTGAGTATGTGTATGTGTGTGTGTCAGAGAGAGGGAATGTGTGAGTGTGTGTGTGCTTTCCATCCACCTTTCAGTTTTAATTGCCTTGGAAATCATTTGCATTTCAAGCAAACATTTTATAAAGCCAGTGACAAAGTGCTCTCTATGATGACAGGTCAGGGCTGGCCTTGCTTTACATTAACTGTACGTGTGTGTGTGTGTGTGTGTGTTTGTTTGTGTGTGTGTTATGAAAAGGCACTCAGAGAAATTAGTGTTTCAGACTGTGCTGTTATGATACAACACTACATATCTCTGTTGCTCTGTTGGTGTGTGTGTGAGTGTTTGTGTGTCATGAAAAAGGCACTCAGTGAGATGAGTGTTTTAGACTGTGCTGTGTGTGTGTGTGTGTTTGTGTGTGTGTGTACCAACACTGTTTAGGTACTGCATCTCTCTGCTTTGTGTGTATGCTGACACTGTTTAGACAGTGCATCTCTCTGCTGTGTGTTTGTGTGTGTGTTTGTGTGTGTGTACTGACACTGTTAAGATACTTAATGTGTCTGCTGGTGTGTGTTTGGGCTCCTTGCTTGAGGACCAGTGTGTCATCCTTGTGAGACTGTCGGTGTTGGAATAAGCACCCCGATGCCCTTAAATCACTCTCTCACATACACATTTGCAGGGAGTCATTAGAAAGTAAGAGTGCTTCAGTGGAATGGGAACTAAATGAAATGATCACTCACTCCAGTGGGAAGATGGGTACTGGAGTCAAAGAGTGTGTGTGTGTGTGTGTGTGTGTGTGTGTGTGTGTCTGTGTGTCTCACTCCAGTGGGGAGATGGGTACTGGAGTCAGAGGCAAGACAAATAATGAGTTTCCATAAGTGCCTCAGCCGATCATGCATGCTGGGAAGAAGTGGTGCACCCAAACTCACCCCCTAGAACTCTCTCTCCCGGTTTATTTCATACCACATTACCTCAAATAATTTATTTCCGAGAGCAGGAATATTTTGATGACAGTCTCAGACCCCAACAAGCCCAAGTGAAAAAGGCGTGCAAAGACGACAACATTTTCCTGAGCTGTTTAAGTGGAACAGTCACAGCGATGTCATGGCTCATGGAGCCACTCTTTTATTAAATACATTTTCAAGGAAACATCGCAGACGGAAAAGAAATGCCTGTAGCATACAGGGCTTGCTGCTGTTTGGACAGGCCCACAGAGCTGTGTGTGTGTGTGTGTGTGTGTGTGTGTGTGTGTGTGTGTGTGTGTCTGTGTGTGTGTGTGCGTGATGGTGAGCAGTGCTGACACATGGTACTGTCGATGGTGCTGTCGAATACACACACCCATATCCACCCACCCACTCCTCCAGGAGCCTCTGACCACTGACCTCAGCGCTCGTCTGTCTCTGTCGTTGGTCTCTCACATTAGTGTGTGTTTGTCGTCTCACATTACAGTGGATGCTGTTCAAAGACAGTGGCAACACATGAGTGTGTGTTTCTCTTCTCTGACACACACACACACACTTGCATGGGCGAGTAGGGGAGCAGAGGAGAACTGTGTTAAACCCGGGCATGCGGAGAGGAGTGTTTTGTACGGAGGAGGCTCGACTCTGACCTTCACATCTCCCTGTTCTTTCAAAAAAGCATGAATCTAATTTAAGCCTAGGAGCATGTGTGTGTGTGTGTGTGTGTGTGTGTGTGTGTGTGTGTGTGTGTGTGTGGTGTGCTCCTGTCTGCCTTTGATCTGCAGCTCTCCATCAGAACGGAGAGAGAAGGAGAGATATGCAGGGAGACGAGGAGGGAGGGAGAGAGAGGGGGAGGGGAGAGAGTTAGAAAAGAGGGAGAGAGAGGATGAGGAAAAGAAAGAGGGAGAGGGTGAGGGAGGACAAAAAAGAGTGAGGGAGAGAGTCCAAGAGAGATAGAATGAAGGATGAGGTATAAGAGAGAGAATATGTGAGAGGGAGAGAGTGAAAGAGAGAGGAGGTGAGCACGGGAGAGAGAGAAAGAGAGGATAAAGGAGAGGTATGAGAGAGAGAGAGGATGAGGGAGAGATATTAGAGAGAGGATGAGGGAGATATTAAAAGAAGGATGAAAAAGATATTAGAGAGAGGAGAGGAAAGGTGATGGGGGGATAAAAATGAGAGAGAGAGAGTGAGAGAGAGGATGAAGGAGAGACATGAGAGAGAGAGGAAAGCCCTTGGGTGTTTTTCTGTAGCTTGAGGTTTTATGGGGATGTAGTGCAGCAGGTTAACACACACACTTGAAGTGTACCTGTGTTAAGGGATTTGCATGGTTATCCAATTCACCTCGTACGACTTCACGAGAGACACGCCCTTTCTAATCTGATGATCGTACGACTCACCTTTACCTGCATGGTTCTACGAGGGGCTGTGGAGATTACCATCGGTTTATTATGATGTTACAAGGTCACAAGGTGTAATCATCATCATCAACAACTATAAAATAAGAAATCGTTTGTTTTTATCCCGTGTATTTTTAGTTAATGATCAGAGGCTGTTGTTGTGAAATGAATTACTAATGACAATGACCAAGCTTGCGGTTATTGTCGAATATTTTCTATTATTATACCACACAAACAGTTCTGCTTTTTTACGTCTACAATTCAGGTTCTTTACAATTTAATCATTTACACTGCATGCTCTGCTAACTCAAACGCAAAGAGGCTGTTCGAAAACCAAGAAATGTTTTTATTATTGCTGTAATTACACGACGTCTCCCTATGCTTTACATGCCGCGAGAGCCACGATGGAGCAAGGAAGAAGGGAGATGTCGGTTTTCCTCCTGCATCGCCGCTGGTGCCCTTCATAGTTTTTTTCATTTTTACAAACTTGTCCCTGATCTTCCTCCAACTCCTAATGCACTCCTGGACCTCCAGCCCCAGGTTCCCAGCGATCTCTCAGCGATTTTTTTAAAAACGGAGGCGCTGTCATATATGGAACGAAACAGGAAACGTCATTTTAGCCAGGGGTGTCGGACAGCTCGGATCGGATAGTCGGATCGGATAGTGAGAATATTCAAGCGGTGCTCCAGAGGCCATCCGAGACCCTCGGATGGCTCTCCGAGGTGCTCAAAGGTGTGGTCCCACTTCAAGGAGGGCGTTTAAGGGCGTGCCTCGTGAGATCGGAGAGCACGATCGGACAAGCATGTGAGCGCCTTTAGAGGCCATGCAGCATGTTCACACACCTGAAGTGTACCTGTGTTAGAGGCCATGCAGCAGGTTAACACACCTGAAGTGTAGCTGTGTACTGTCTGAGTAGTCATGGAGATGTGCCGTGGTCTACTGGTTAGGGTTTCAGGCTGGAAACCGGAGGGTGACCGGTTCAATCCCCGACCAGTAGGAAAAATGTGGGCGGGGTAAGTGGTAGAGCACAGCTCTCCCATGCCCACATCCACGGCCGAAGTGCCCTTGAGCAAGGCACCTAACCCCCTGCGCGCCGCCAAAGGCAGCTTACTGCTGCAGGTTAGTGTAGCTTCACTTCGCTGTGTGTGTCACTCAGTGGTGGAATGTAACAAAGTATTTGTACTTCGTTACATTTTTACTCATCTGTACTTTACTTAAGTAAAAATAATGGTGCATACTTTTTACTTTTACTTCGTTACATTTTTACTTCGTTACAGCTATTATCTATACTTTTACTCCGCTATTTTTCTACAATATGGGTCGTTATTCGTTACATTTTATGAACACAGTTTCGCCAAAATGTTGCCTACACAAAAATATGGATTGCGTTGCTTTAGGTTTCAGCCAATAGAGCATAAAACTCTGCATTGACCAGTTTAACAACTCCATTTGTTTTCATGTTTCATATTTCCTTTTTTTACACGTTTACAATTAAATAAAAGATTAAAAGATACAAAATGGTGTTTTTATTGGTTTGGCTAAATGGTATTAACTTTGCAAATAATCCCTGGTAGATAACTGTCATCTGCAGAATTGTAAGATAGAGTGTGAACAGACAATAGGCCCAATAAGTACACCAACCTTTCCTATTAACAAATGTTGTTGCTTATAATTATTACTAGTAGTGACATCTGTAGAGGCATTTATTACCAGTCGCTATTTCTTTATCAAAATGGCACAGCCTAGACATTGAGAGACAACCCATTGTGTGAGTACTTTTACTTTTACTTTCATTTTCCCGGGTACTTGTACTTTTACTTAAGTACTAAACTTCAGTACTTCTTCCACCACTGGTGTGACTACCCTGGATGGGTCAAATGCAGAGGTGGAATTCAGAGTGTGTGTGTGTGTCTACACCACCTCTGCCAGAGTCTCTTTCACTTTCAAGATCATGGTCCAGGTTTACTGTCTGAGTAGTCATGGAGATCATGGTCAAGGTTTACTGTCTGAGTCCTGAGTTTACTGCCTGAGATCATGGTTTAGGTTTACTGTTTGAGTCGCACTGGAGATCATGGTTCAGGTTAACTGTTTGGGTCGCACTAGTTCATGATCCAGGTTTACTGTCTGAGTAGTCATGGAGATCATGGTCCAGGTTTTCTGTCTGAGTTGTACTGGAGATCATGGTCCAGGTTCATTGTTGACTTAATTCTTTACAAATTCAGTTTGTTGTCTGTACAGACAGAAGGTGCCATATTATGTCAGATATATTGTGCCTGTCAGAGCAGGCCACCTAATGACTCTATCTATGGGAACCCCCTGCCCAGACAGACAAAGCTAGATCATCTGCTATTTGTTACAGTGTAAGGCCGCGTTCACACTAGACTTCTTTTTTAGGAAAAAAAGCGCCGCCTTCGGTGCCTTTTAACATACAACTCTATGGGAAAAGGCGGCCGCCTTTTGATAACTTCTAAAAAAGCGCAGCCTCCGACGCCTTTTTGAGTTCAATTTTCTCAACTTTTCAGAAAAGCGCCGGGTGACGTCAAGCGCCTTTTTGACAGCTGACAATCAGGACGAGGAGAGTAGGTAGTCGCGTACCTTCCCTAGTAACCTTCTATCTTAGTTTAAAAATTGCCGACCAAACGCCGTAGTAGACCATCGTATTTTAACTTAGAAGTTTTTAGTTTAACTTTGTTTTGCCTAGATTTTTTGAAAGTTACAGAGAAATAGACACTGTACAATTTAAAAACCACATTATTGTAACTGAAAAATACGTCTAAGAGGATTTGCGAGGTGTCTGAGCTACCTATCCAATTTTAGCATGCTACTAGCCGTTAGCGATTAACTGTGTTTTTGCAAAGCATCTGCCCCAACTTTCTTTTCCCGACATTGACATGTATCTTGTACATAATCCATCCCCATAAACCGGAGATTTCAAGCGTACAGAAACTCTTCTGAGCAGGCAAGAGTGCCAATATTGGCTAACGAGTTGTGGCCAAATTCCTGGGTGAAGGGCTAAATAGCTTGCTAGCTATTAGCACTCTAGCTTGCTCAGTAGAGTGCTAAGACACAGCAACTATTCACAATTGACCGATCGCGAAACTCCTCCCTAGAACGGCCCTTGTCCAATCATACCTTAGCAACCGCTACTAAGAGAAGAAGGTCCGACAACTTTGAGGTCTGAGCAGCATGGTTAAACAGTGTGCCTACGGGACTTTTAGGTATGGCATGAGGTACCCTGAGAGATTAGAGGGATACTTCGTTTTTTTCCGCTTCCCCAAAGCCCAAAACACAGGCACAAAGGTGCCAGCTGTGGATTAAACATTGTGGTCATCCCACACCCAACTCAATATATCGCAAAATACACATATGTCTGCTTCAAAGTAAATTAAGCTGCTTGCTGCCAGCTAGCTATCGCTAGGTATGATGGCTAACTATCTAGTTGAGAGAAAATCCCCAAACAGTTATGGTTCATGAATACTTGTATTATTACCACTAAAATAACATAACTAGTCCCTCCAACTAAAGTGTTCATGTTAAAAAATTAAAATGTTAATGTATGTGACCGTCTAAATGTCAATGTTACTGTCTGTATAATTGCACACATAGCTGTCGAAGCTATCGATAGTAAACGCCAGCATTGAACAACACTTTTAACGAACACTTTGTAGTTTGTATTAATGCTTGATACAACATTGAACAGAACTTTTAACTAACACTTTGTATGTATGCTGCTGGCGTTCGCAATCGCCAGCTTTGATAGCTCAGCGTGCAAATTTACAAAAGGTTTTACTGACGGTAACATCAACGTTTCTAGCTAGGATAGTCACCATCCTACCTAGCTACATACCTCCAGAGTCTCTCGCCAGAGACGGAATAAATAATAAGAATAATCTTTGGAGGTTATTAGCTAGCTTGAAATATTATATACAGATCTTACCCAGTGGTGAAATAACATGACTAGTCTACAAGGTTGTGCTGGTTGCATTTCAATGAAGAGGTCGTAGGGTTTCTATTTTTTTTTTTTTATTGAGACCTGTATGCCTTTGCTTCAATTATTGTTGTGTCCACTTCATTGTTGATCTTAATATTTTGGATATATCCTTCCACTGCATATTGCAGTCCCTTTTGGCTTGATCTGGAGGATACCGCGGAGGTATTACTCCAAAAATCATCACTCATACTGACAGTTATAGCGCTCGTACCCGTACTTGCCATTGGCTTTTAGGTTGAAAGTTCCGTGAATTGTGTCGGACGTAGCAACAATAACTAGGGGGCGGAGCCCTGGCGATCGGTCAATTGTATCAATTGTATATCTAGATTTTCTTTGGTGACTGTTGTCGCATTCAACAGCACAACATATCCCGGGCGTTTTGAACTTTCTGTGAGTTGTGACCGTATGTTATGACCGTAATGTGTTTGCATCAGACTCAAATATGGCGGTGCTTAAAATACAGTGACGTCACATAATACCCATGAATTCTGAAGAGCTCAAAAGGCGCTCTAAGTCTAGTCTTTATAAATCTGCGTTTGAAAAAAGCAGAGACAACCAGAATTCTTGTGAAAACCCTGTCTCGTTTCAGAGTGGACTTTTCCTACCGGCTGCCGTCGGGGCGACGAGCAGCTTGTGAGCTGACTCGCACAGGCTTTGACAGGAGTGCTCTGTGAGCTGAGATGTATATGTGAAAGGGGTTGAGGCAGCAGGTTTGCAAGCGCAGCCCTCTTTGATATGATCTAATAGCTTCTTGAGGAGCCTTTGAGGGAGAGATGCAGCGTTTAAGTAATAATGTGTCTGGCTGAGGTGGAGAAGCATCGTGCTCAGCATGGCCAATGACCCCACATGTGCTGGAATATCAGTGTGTGTGTGTGTGTGTAGTTCCTGTCAGTGAGTTCAACCAAGTTTGTACATATCCATGTATGTATCTATATATATGTATGTGTGTGTGTCACAAATACATTTGTGTGTGTACAAATGTATTAGAATGTTTTCTGATTGTTAACACACTATGGTTCCTTCAGCATAAAACCTAAAGCTTTGCCTCAGCTCTGAAAAAATGCACTGCTCCTGACTGTAAACACTATTCACACACTTTTAAATGTTCAAACTTCAAACTCTTTTAGCAAACACATCAATGAATGAATCAATCAATCGATCAATCAATCAACACGATTAACTGAAAGCATCAGTATCTGAACTCAATAAGCACATGGAAACACCAAGCCACAAAATTAACACATCAATCAGAATTGCAGGATCAATACATAAGATGCTTTCGAATAATCACACAATTACAAAAGACTAAATGTGTAAGCACACCTGCCTAAAACTTTTGCACAGTACAGTATATTTATTGAACACATAACTGCAAGGCCATTTATGGTGCAGAGGGTTGTAACAGTAACAAAGACGTTTAACAAGTACTTCCTATGTAAGAAGTATAGAAAAACACAATTGATCCTTTTTTTATGATTATATAAAATGAGACTGTGTGACCTAACCCAACCTCCTATGACCAAAGTCAGACCCATTTCACAAAACTATAAACACTATTCACCTGTTCTAACACATCAATTTTCCCGACTTTTTGTGCAGAACTCTTCAACACATATATACTGTGTGTGTGTGTGTGTGTGTGTGTGTCCTTGTCTTTGTGTGCATCGGTCTTTTCTGTGAATGTGGTTTAAGCACATTTGTGTGTATGTTTGTAGATGTGTGTATGGCTGTTACATAGTGCTGGGCCTTGCTCTGCTTCCTGCTCGTCTCTCTGCATCACTCTTCCTGTAGGTGGTAATGGAATATTAATAAGCACGCTAAAGTTGAAGAATGGACCGGAGGCAGAGCCAGTTTCTGGAGGTTGTATTTCAGCATGGAGACCCCTCTTGGTTGTTGGTTCAAGGAAAGTCTAACCTGATAGCAGGATGCTATTGCATTTTATACAATTCAGGTTACAGTACAAAGGGAGAGGGGAAGGGCCACACCCTTTAGTTGAGAGAAGGGGGGGGGGGGGGGTTACAGTCAGAGGTTCACCTATGGGGGGGATGATGCCAGGACACAAGGCCTCTAGCAGGAAGAGGGGGAGGGGAGGGTCACATGTACAGAGCAGTACATGTTTACCTATAATAATAACAATAATTCCAGTTCCATCAGTCCCCCAATTGAGCATATATATGCTCACACAATAATAACCAGGCAACAGCCAATCAGGGCAGGACACATCGAAATATGTTACAGATAGGGATGATACAAATTAACAGTGGAATATCTATTTTGCAGTTCCATCAGTAGTTATCTTGTGAACACCCAGAGCCCACATGCAGAGTCCTTCTGCCATGTATTCTGGGTGGGTAGTCTCTACCATGGCAAGACGTGCTGAATCAGGAACACCAAGCACGTGGATGGCCAGTTGATGAGTTCAGGTTTCCGTTGTGGTCACAGGGTTGTCAGTAGTCCTTTTGTTTAGGCTGAGTGTGTGTAACTCTGAGGAGAGCTGGACAGTCCATGACCTCAGCCGGAGTCAAAAATGCCCCGGGACACAGGGAGGTGTTAGATAGGGTGTGTTGATGGCTGCAGATGGGCAGGGGAGGGGTAATCTTCTCCTCGGAATTGAAGTGAATTGGGTGAGCTCAGGGTATTCTTGGCTTCAGGTACTTATCAAGTCTCACATGAGAAACCAACAATAGCATGAGGTGTTTGGAGAACATTCAAGCATTTGCATTTGACTGTGATATGGGGGAGGGGGAGGGGTGTTTGGTAAGAGGTTATGCGAGACTACTTCATGAGTGAAGGCACATGGCATAAATGGAAAGACAAATAGCACAAGACTTTGACATAATAAAATAAAAGGGAATACCAGGGTTCCCACGGTACCTGGAAAACATGGAATTTTTTTTTCTTTTTCCAGGTATGGAAAAGTCATGGAAACTGAACAAAAGTGAACACTTACATGGAAATTGAAACAGTTGTCCTGGAAAAAAAATTATTGGATGATGTGTAAAATAGTAATTAAATGAAACTACTAGAATAAAGATGAGTTCATAAAAGCCCTTTTCATGTGAACAGCTTTAACTGTAGATAGAAATGGATGGTCCCATGTTGTAGAGCATGCTCTGGACATCCTATCTGGTATATTGGATGTTGGAATTTGATGCAGGCAACCTGGTGATATAGACTTTAAAAGTATAGTTTCGGTTTGGTGTACTTCTGTGAATAATAACCGAGAAACGTTACACGCGATCTCAATAGAACGGTGAAATACATGCATTTCCCAGCCAACACTGCACACACAGCCTTGACATCTAAAGTGTCTACCTCTGCAAGTTTATCCTCAAATGTAAGTAGCTGTGTTTTAACTGTGTAGTAAACCTGGGTTTATAAATGTTAGTTAGTAAGCAGTGCAATCTCAAGCACTTTGAGCTGCATTCTTTTGCATGAAAGGTGCTATATAAATAAAGTTTTATTATTATTAATCTTGCTAACTAGCTAGCTGCAACTTGCTATCTAGCAGCTTGCACTTGAATTGTTGAGGTAATTTCTAGCTTGCTTTTAAAATACTAGAACTATGTTTGATGTATTTCACTCATTTACTTTTCCTAAAACCATGTTATTCACCACATTTAGGGGAGTTTGTTTTGAATTTGGATTCATTAATAATGGTTAGCAAGCACATGCAGTGCAATCTTGCTAGCCAACATTCAGCTTGCTAACTAACTAGCTAGTGTTGGCTAGCTTGCATTGCTAGCTAACTACCAATACATTTTCACATTAGGCTGTGACATTACTTCTATACTGAACATAGCACAAAAAGTAAGGACATTTGTGTTTGGTAGATTATTTCTTTGTTTTAACAATGCTTCTCGGCAATACATCTTATACCATTGGAAAGCCTGTTTATTTCCCTTTTGACAAATTTGCCAAAATTGCTCAATGCTTATTGCTAAATGCTAAACAGTTTCTTATGGAACAATAAGCCGTAGTGGCAGAGAAGATTTGGTACATTTTACATGGGCGCAACCCACATACTCAGCTCTGCTACTCATCCCCCAAATGCATGTTCCTTACAAACCATTTCAAAGGTAAATAAACAGGCTTTCCAACGGTACAAGATTTATTGCCAAGAAGCATTGTTACAACAAAGAAGTAATCTACCTCTAACACAAATTTCCTTACTTTTTGTGCTATGTTTAGTTGACGTGACCAGTCTAGTCTTGACCAATTGTGTAACATTATTCTTATACCTCCTTTTAGCTATTTTGTGATTTTTCATTTTTTTTTTTTCTTAAAAAAAAAATGATACTACTTAATAGGAACATTTGGGGTGAGACATTTTTGAAAATCATTGAGCATGACCAGACTGATTCTATACATCTTTACTGTTAAGCTAAGATAACTAGTGAGGTTGCTGTACTGAGGAACCACAGGGCCCTAGCTTTATGTTTTCCCTTTTAGGTTCATTAGTTTGATTTACAAAAGCTTTTACAGAGTAAGAGTAGGCATACTACCCCTTCTACGTAAGACTCATAATCTCAAATGTGCATTACAGTAGTGAGTGACAATGACACGCTGCAGATTAATGTCCTATTGGAAAGATGACTCCCAATACAAGGACTGGATTGGAGAGGTACCAGGAGATGTCCACAAGGCTTATTGCAAGTTTTGCCGTAAGTCATTTGACATCAGCAATATGGGGGTCTCTTCCCTCAAGAGCCATGCAAAAGGACAAACACACAACAAGGTAGCTGGACAGCTAAATAATGAAAGGAGAATGACAGATTTCTTGACTTCAAAAACAGGAGAGGGAAGAAGCGGCCCAACAAGCCAGGATAATAAGTGACAGTCAGGTGCCCAGCACCAGCAGTGAACAGCCTACGGAAAAATGCTCTGGAGCTCAGGGGAAAACATTTTTTTCAAGCCAAGCTGTGTTTGAAGCAGAGATTCTCTGGGTCATGAAGATGGTCAGGTCCCACTTCTCGTTCAACTCCAACTCTGACATTTCAAAAACATTTGCTCAGATGTTCCCAGACAGCGAAATTGCCAAACAATTTACATGTGGTGCAACAAAATCGGCTTACCTTATATGTTTTGGCTTGTATCCTCATTTTAAAGAGCAGCTGATCGAGGACGTAAGAAAAGCAAAGTGTCATGTAGTGTCTTTTGACGAATGCCTTAACAAAGTGACACAAACAGAACAGATGGATATAATTCTGCGCTACTGGAGTGAGCGCGAAGGGAAAGTAGCTGTGCGTTACTTCACTTCAGAGTTCCTAGGACACACTCAGGCAGAGAAGCTTTTGGAGGGTATAAACAGATCCCTGTCACCTCTGGACCCCAAGAAGCTCCTGCAAATATCGATGGACGGCCCTACAGTGAATTGGAAGTTCTTGAGAATATTCCAAGAGGACAAGAGCAAAGAGGACCCAGATGCACCAAAGCTCATCAACCTGGGAAGTTGTGGTCTACATGTTGTGCATGGAAGTTTCCAGACTGGAGAGAGGGAAACCGGCTGGAAAATCGGAGATGCACTGAGAGCGCTTTGGCAGGTGTTCCATGACTCGCCAGCAAGGCGAGAGGATTTCAGTGAGCTGACTAAAACGGCAAGATTTCCTCTGAAATTCTGTGCCACTCGATGGGTTGAAGACTTGCAAGTTGCTGAGCGGGCAATCGAGGTGTGGCCAGCTGTGACGGCGTACATCCACAGCCACAAGAAACTTCCAAAGAGTAAAGTGCCAACATCTGCGTCCTACTTGACCGTCAAGAAGGCAACCGAAGACCCTCTTTTCCTGGCTAAACTGGAGTTTTTTGCTTTTGTTGCAAGACAGCTGAAGCCTTTTTTGAAGGTATTTCAAACAGATGCCCCAATGGTGCCATTCTTGGCAAAGGAGCTCCAAAGCACCCTGACAGGCCTGCTGTCATGCTTTATCAAGAGAGAAGAGCTGGCAAAGATTAAGACACCTCTCCAGCTCACTAAACTGGACCCCCAAGAGAAGGAAATCCATGTACCACTCAAACACCTGGACATAAGATTTTCAACCAAGCAGGCTTTGCAGATGGCATGTGAGAAGCTCCAGGACAATCCAGTGAAAATTGTTGAGTTTAACCCTTTGGTGACGATCCATGTAAATATCGTTCCTCCAGGAACGATGACGTCTTGGTTGTTATGACAACTAAATATCGTCTTAAAAAGCCAAATATATCTTGCAAAATCCTCTCCATACCATAGCCAATTAAAATACTAGGATAGGAAAACTTTAATTTGTGATTGGTTGATTTTATCTGTCAAAATGATTGAGTAACGCCCACAACATCTGGAAGCGGTATATTCGAGATGGCGTCCTGCGGTAAGAAGTTCACGGCTGAACAAGTAAGGTCAATGATCTTAGATGGCAACAGCGAAATTGACAGCAATGTCGACAGTGAAACTGGTGGTCTTTCCAGTGATGAGGAGATGGATTTGGACCAGGAATTACAAGGTCAAGAAAGCGATCCTGAGTCTGAAACAAGGTGAGTCAAATTGTAAACTTCAGTAGCCGGCGAAGAACATGACAGCTGTGAACATCTGTCATAGCGACTTCGCATTTTGTCTCTATATTTCTTTACCCAGTGGTTATGTAAAACGACACTCGTGAGGATCCCTATCATGTTAGTTAGAAAATAGGTCTAGTTTCATTCATTGAATTGTAATCAGCAAGCAGAGAAAACTTTTTGTGAATGATCGTAGTATCAACCAGGCAAGAGACGAAGCGAGCCGCTTGCTTAGCCGATGACGTTCTACCGCGAAGAACATGACAGTGGACTGTCAATTGTTAACATCTGTCATACGACTTCGCATTTTGGCTCTGTTTCTTTCCCCCGTGGTTATGTAAAATTATGCTCGTAAGGATCCCTAGCATGTTAGTTAAAAAATAGGCCTAGTTTAATTCATTTGAACTGTAAACGGAAAGCAGATGAAACTTTTTGTGAATGATCGTAGTATCAACCAGGCAAGAGACTGAGCGAGCCGCTTGCTTAGCCGATGATGTTCTACCGCGAAGAACATGACAGTGGACTGTCAGTTGTTAACATCTGTCATACGACTTCGCATTTTGGCTCTGATTCTTTCCCCCGTGGTTATGTAAAATGATGCTCGTAAGGATCCCTAGTATGTTAGTTAAAAAATAGGCCTAGTTTCATTCATTTGAACTGTAAACGGAAAGCAGATGAAACTTTTTGTGAATGATCGTAGTATCAACCAGGCAAGAGACTGAGTGAGCCGCTTGCTTAGCCGATGATGTTCTACCGCGAAGAACATGACAGTGGACTGTCAGTTGTTAACATCTGTCATACGACTTCGCATTTTGGCTCTGATTCTTTCCCCCGTGGTTATGTAAAATGATGCTCGTAAGGATCCCTAGTATGTTAGTTAAAAAATAGGCCTAGTTTCATTCATTTGAACTGTAAACGGAAAGCAGATGAAACTTTTTGTGAATGATCGTAGTATCAACCAGGCAAGAGACTGAGTGAGCCGCTTGCTTAGCCGATGATGTTCTACCGCGAAGAACATGACAGTGGACTGTCAGTTGTTAACATCTGTCATACGACTTCGCATTTTGGCTCTGATTCTTTCCCCCGTGGTTATGTAAAATGATGCTCGTAAGGATCCCTAGTATGTTAGTTAAAAAATAGGCCTAGTTTCATTCATTTGAACTGTAAACGGAAAGCAGATGAAACTTTTTGTGAATGATCGTAGTAGCCTACCAGGCAAGACACGGAGCGGCTCACTTGCTTAGCCGATGACGTTCTACCGTGAAGAACACGTTAGCGCAGTTTAGGTGAACATAATAGCCTATGCTGTATCGATGATGATGGAGAACTTTTGATTAGTAGTAGATTAAATTGCAGAAAGATTGTCCCGTGGAACATACAGAATCATGACAGAAGGAACATAGGTTGTGAAAGTGTCACTAGCCTACTTCTCTTTGATTCAAGGCGACTTTATCATCATTTCAGCTTGGCCTATAGAACCTGAGATAAAATGATGTGGCACACAGAGCACACGTTTTTGCCAAACATATAGGCCTATACAACACATTATGAGCATGTAAAAAAAAAATGTGTGGCCTATGTGCAAAAGTTCATGGTAGTAAGCTAGCTGTCTGCCCACTACAGTGTGTGTTCGGCACACAGAATGAAGCGCTGTGCGTATCATTAAGTAGGCCTATGTATAGCCCATACAGTGGATGTTTCATAGATCAGAGAGTTGAAGTGTGTGTGGCGGGATAGGAGGCAGGCATTGTGAACACGCCCAGGTGGGATGGTATTCACTGATCCATGATCCATGGGTCACCAGGGGGTGCTTTCCATGATTTCACAAGAGAGTGGTACTGTTTGGCCATCATCATAGACTCCATTTGTTCCTTTTGTGGTTTCAGCCATTCCCTACAGCTGGAACCTGCAGGTGACCCTCCCAGTTCAGAGGAAGAAGAACGGCCACATTTCCCAACAATACAGCCAAGGAGAGGCAGAGGAAGAGGTCGAGGAAGAGGTCGAGGAGGACGGGCTGTGAGGCCTAGAGTTGGCCCTCAGCGATGTGCTGTGGTGCAGGGAATGAATGGCTACAACACACCTGACACACCAAACCTGTTGCCAGCATTCACCCCTAGAAGACCACCAGGTTTACATTTGGAGCTCCCTCTGCTCAGAGGTGCTATGAGCAATGCCCTTGATTTTTTCCAGCTATTTTTTACAGTTGAGCTGATGCAGCAGGTCTCTGGATTTACCAATGCCTACGCATGGAGTGCTGTACCCAACAAGGTATCATACGGCGACAAACACGGGGCATGGACAGAAACAACACCCGAGGAACTTTACAAGATGATTGCTCTAATCCTTTACTGTGGCCTGGTCAACGTCTCCTCATTCCACCGGTACTGGAGCACAAAAACTCTGTACCATGGCTTGTGGGCTCGCACCATCATGACACGTGACCGCTTCAAGGCCCTTATGGGAATGCTCCATGTTGTTGACCCTGAGGCTGAAGAGGAGAATGACAAGCTTAGAAAAATAAATGACTTCCTCGCCCACTTCAGAAACAAATGTATGTCTCTCTACCAGCCATTCCAGCAGGTTGCTGTAGATGAGAGAATGGTTAAGTCAAAGCATAGATCTGGCATCAAACAATATATTAAAAATAAGCCTGTTAAATGGGGGATAAAACTTTGGGTGTTGGCAGACAGTCTAAATGGCTACACTTGTGATTTTGATGTATATATAGGGAAGAAGGCTGGACATCAACCCACAGCAAATGGTTTAGCGTATGACACTGTGATGCAACTTGTAACACCGTTGTTGAATCAAGGCTATCACTTATATTTTGATAATTTTTATACCTCAGTTAAGTTGGTCAAAGATTTATTCCATCATGGTACACCATCGACAGGAACGGCTGCAGAAAGTAGGAAAGGCTTCCCAGAACCAATGAAAAGGGGGAAGGTGTGGGCAAGACATGTTCAACGTGGGGATATGCGGTGGGAGAGAGACGGTGTTTGTCTTGCCCAACAATGGAAAGACAGTAGAGCGGTTACTGTGCTTTCATCGATTGACAACGCGAATGACTTTGTTATAGCGGAGAGGAGGGAAAAAGTGGCTGATCGGTGGCACACTCTTCAGGTGCACAACCAAAGGCGATTTATAATTATAATCATTTTATGAATGGTGTTGACCGATCAGACCAGTTACTTACAAGCAACAATGTTTTAAGAAAATGTATGAGGTGGTGGAAGACATTGTTTTTTCACATGGTAGACATAGCGGTTGTCAACAGCTACATTCTGTTTCAGTTACACCGGGCAGAACACCAGCACGAACCTTCACTCAGGAGGCCTAAGAAATATTCTGTAGCTGAATTCAGGGAAGAGTTGGTGAGACAATTAGTGGGAATGGGAGAGTATGGGGATCCACCTGTTTTCCGACCTCTAAAGAGGAAGGCTGATACTTTTGACTCTGTCCATCTACCTCAGTTCAGTGAAACAAAAAGAAATTGCAAGGTGTGCTACGCTACTACAAAAAAAGAACTGAAAGTTCTTTCTTTCTGCAATGCACCACAATGCCAGGTTTACCTGCATTGCACCGCAGATAAAAACTGCTTTGCGATATGGCATAGCAAACATTATCAAAATGAAATGTAATGTGGTAAATTGATTTTTTGACAGACATGCATGGCAATGGTAATGGTTTCTCGTGTATGCCTATGTCCTCTATCTCTCCCTCTTCCCCTCTCTCTCTCTCTCTTTCTTCCTCTGTCACTGTGCAGCTTGAATTTACTTTCTGTTTTGTTGTTATTCATTAAAATTAATCTAAGAATGGGACATTTCTATAGTAGTTGGGGGTGGAATATATATGGTTGAATAAATGCCATATATACTGTAAGTTGATTTATATTGTATGTATTTCTGTAAATAATAGTTATATTCAAAGTGAATAATACTAAAACAAAGAATTGGTTCATTATTATAGACCAGATAAAACCAAACAAACATTGTATTTGTCTTCATTGCCAGTTTTCATGCCTTTGTGTCGTGGAGAGAATGTGTTTGAGTAAGAATTCGGACAACATTCTGAATCATATTATTTGTATTTCACACTAATCACTAAACTCATCATAACTTTTGAACAGTATGGAATATTTATCTTCAGTTTTTTTGCTCAAATAGTAAACAAAATTGTGAATATTTCATACACTCTACATTTTTATCTATCTTATAGACAAATATACTGAAAATATATTTTAATGTCAGATAAATGATTTTTTTCCGATTTTAGGACAAATATTTGGAGAGGATTTTCAAAGACTACTCATTACTTCATCAAAATTACCAGATATATTTTACCTTATTTAATAGAGCTGATTCTTCCAATTAAAATGATATGTTTATTTAATTGATGGTGTGTAGTAGGCTTGAGAATTAGACCTTTTTGTGAAAGGTGGACATCAAGCAGCAAAAAACGGAATGTTCAACACAGTCACCAAAGGGTTAAAAAAGAATGTGTCTCCTTACTCGCAATGACCTGCAAAAAAATGATGGAGAGAAGTCCTCTCATGTATCCAGCTGTGCGGCATATGAGGTCCCTTGACCCTGTGATGATTGTGACAGAAACCGAAAGTGCAACAGCAATGTTTGAGAAACTCCTTCAGGTTCTCCTCAGTGCTGGATGGTGCCCTGCCACAGAGTGTGACAAAGTCCTCTCTCAGTATAAAGCATTCTCACTCAATGTCAACACAAACCACAAAGCAGAGTTCCAAGAATTTGTTTACAGCTGCAGACTTGATGAATTCTTCGGAAGATATCTCAGTGGCAAAGAAGAGTATGCAGAACTGTGGAACATCATAAGATGTCTCTTCACGCTGTCTCATGGACAAGCTGCAGTAGAAAGGGGGTACTCTGTTAACAAGGATATGCTTGTTGAAAACCTAGAGGAGAAGACGCTAATAGCAATGCGCTTGGTCCACGATGCAATGGCTGGGCACACAGATGAAGCTCTTCCAAAAGACCTCAAGCAACACTGCAGAGGAGCAAGGACAAGATATGAGATGTATCTGGAAGACCAGAAGAAGTTGAGAGAGCAAACCTCCAAAGAAAAGAAAAGAAAGGAGCTCTGCCAGGAAATCCAGAAAGTGAAAACAAAGCGGCAAAAAGTAATGACAAGCGCTGAAACGCTGGAGAAAGAAGCACATGAAATGGCAGTCATGGCAGAAAAGAAACATGATTTTAAACTGCTGTCAAAATCAAATGCCTATCGGAAAGGGGTTGCTGATAAAAAGGAAGAGGTGGCAGCTCTAGACAAAGCCCTGAAAGAGCTGCAAGAGTCTGTCAATAAGTTAAAGCAATGAGGTACTGTATGTGCAATAGCCTTTATGGATGTATGAAGACAAATATAACACCATTTTAGCTTATGGAGATTTGACCAATTTGAACTCAAAGTAACATTTTGTTTCAGATCTTCAGACTGTAGAGAGGAGGAGGAAGAAGAGTGGAGAGTGGGAGGAGCTAGGAGGGCACAGAAGGAAAGAGGGAGGAGGAAGAGAAGATGAAAGAGGAGGATAAGAGTAGGGGATGACAGAGGAAAAGGGAGAAGAGTGGAGAGGAATTGAGAAGAGTAGGAAGAGAAGACAGGAGCGGACACAAGAGGGGAGGTGTGGAGAGAAGAGGACAGGATGAGATGGAGAGGAGTGGAAGAGAGAACATACATCAATCCCAGTGCTCATGTGTCTCAAAGTTCCAGTTCAATAAATTGTTGTTCATCTACAGCTTGTTGCATTATTTCATGCATTGATATTATCAATAACACATTATTTCTCAGCATTTACTATGTAAACTTGACTGGCACATCTTTTAAATCAAGTAAGTAGTCAGGTGTCCTAGGGGTGTGTGAGGGGAGGGGGGCGCGGATGGGGGTTGAAAGCGTTATGGGCCTATAGATCATCACTTAATATGGTACCTGGAAAATCAGGAGATAGCATGGAATTTTTTTTCAAGACAAGCGTGGGAACCCTGAATACAGGTGGGACAAACAAAAGACAACATAAAATAGTGCAGATAAGTCACAACAAGCCTTCAAATCCCCTATATGTTGCTTGGAAGCTATCACCTTTGAAAAGTAAATACAAGTTAAAGCAAGGCATTGTCAGACTTAAATCATTACAGACAATAAACAAAACAGTCAAAAGTCATACACCAGACAATAAACAAAGCAGTCAAAAGTCATATAAACAAAACAGTCAAAAGTAATATACCAGACAATAAACAAAGCAGTCAAAAGTCATATAAACAAAACAGTCAAAAGTGGTCAAAAGTATGTCATGTTATATTCTCACTCCATTCATTCATCGGCAAGGATTCGTGTAAGTACATTCATTCATCGGCTGGCCAGCCCACACACACACACAAACACACACACACACACACGCGCGCGCGCAGTTGTTTGCTCAGGACACGCGTTTGACTGACTCGCGGGGAAACAAAGACAAGAGAAGTTAATAATCTGGTTACAACATGTAGGCAACACAGAACACAGAGAGTTAGCAGATGTCTGCCTTCTTAACATTCACTTGTGTGATTTGACTTTCAGACAGCGACAGATCACTTGAACACCGAGCTCATTTGTTTTTATTTAAAAGGGGCAATCCAACCTATTGTGGGCCCAGCTAATGTGTCTATACAGTTACGTATGTTTTTCCGAAAAGGCATCGTATTCCCATGTACCTTAAACATATACATCCAGGATGAAGGCTTTGTTAAAAGTCTTCTCTCCTCTCCTGCTACCTGGCAAAGGTTAGATCAATTTAGACAATGGGCTAGATGGTGCTGTTTGAGTAGCTACTGATAGTCAAGGCTGCCCACTTTAAGAACAAAGACAACACAGATTGACGCACACAGGCTTACACAATGAACATGAAATACGGGACAGACAAACATATAGCACGCTGAAACAAACCAACTGAAACTGACTCGTCCTGGTCCTTATAATAAATAGTATAAGTCAATTATAGCGAACGGGACTTTTTCTATGTGCAGAGGTTTCTTTGATGTGAGAGGTCCCTATTACATCCGAACAGGTTCAAGTTAGCTATCCCGGTTTTAGAGCGTTCACGATGGTAGACTTCTAAGTCTGCACAGCGTTACAAACAAAGTCCACCGCTGCTCTTGGACGCACTAGTGTTGTCTAATCACATACGCCACTTTAACAAGTCCAACGCGGTGTTGTTTTAAAAACCCGCGTCTGAAAGCTTGTTCTGAGTATATATATTGGGACTAATCTTGAATTCCGAGGCCTTTACGCTGTTCGCTGCAGCGCCGGGTATATATATATAAACTACTTTACAAATGGTGCCTCTGTCTCACTCTCTCTCTCTTTCTCGCACACAGTCTCTCACTTCACACACACAATTTTCTCTGTCTCTCACTCTCAAAAATTCAGTCAGAGGTTCACCTATGGGGGGATGATGCCAGGACACAAGGCCTCTAGCAGGAAGAGGGGGAGGGGAGGGTCACATGTCATTTGCATTGGATCTCAGTGAGAGACAGACCTAGTACACATTTAGAGTGAGTTGTAGATACAGAGCAGTACATGTTTACCTATAATAATAACAATAATTCCAGTTCCATCAGTGGAGACTGGGCGTGGTCTGACCATTTACTGGGGCTGCATGTCATTACTGGGCCAATGATCAAACAGAAACTCTTTCTCACGATTAATTCAAAAAGTGAATGAGTGTTGGGTTTGTCACTCTGCTCGGCCAGCTTGGTACATTGCTCTCCGATTGCTCCATGTCCTGACGATTTAGATGTGAATTTCCTTGAGGTTTTTCACGCTAATGTTGTCACACCTGCCATGGTGCAGAAAGCCAAAGAGACTTCTGTTACTGAAAGCAAAGATGATTTTTGATCTAAGTGGTTTAGTGCTCATCCTTTGTCTCGTTGTGTCTGAAGAAGACATTGAGTCAATGCCTCAAGGCTACTTTATTTGAGAATAAATCTTGATGTGCAAGTGGAGACCACTGATGGCCTCTGCAAGTGACGACTGGAGTGTTTTGCATCAGATTGTTGTTCCGCTGCCTTATCAAAATTAAGTTCTACGCTTAGCCCATGATCAACATTTCTCTAGTCATTTAGGCATTAATAGGACATATGATCGCATTTTACATTATTTCTTTTGGCCAGGTGTCAAGCGCGATGTTGGTAACTATAGCAACATATGTCAAATTACGGGCAAGCCTAATCCAGCTCCATTGCAGCCAATACCAGTAACATCTGGATATCTGCTCCCAATTAGGTGTACACTGACTCGTTTTCCAGAAGCCATGCCGCTGGGAAAAATCACTGCTCCTGCCATCATTAAGGCTGTAGTCGTGCTTTTCTCCCTTTTTGGCCTCCCGAAAATTGTGCAAACTGGTAAGGGCACTAACTTCATGTCTACAAACGCTAAAGACAGGCTATGCAGCAACTAGGTACTAAGCGCATCTCTTGTAATTGGTAACCCCCCTTAGACACAAGGTGCACTCGTGATTGGGACGAAGGAGTTCCTTTCTCTCTGTTTGCCGTGCGTGAAGGGGTCCAGGAATCATTGGGTTTCAGTTCATCTGAACTTGTCTTTGGACATAGCATTCTTGGCCCATCACAACTCCTGAGAGAATTGTGGCTGACAGAGAACGCACTCCTACAGCTGTCTATCAGGCTATGTCTCCAAAATTCGCTGTAGACTACATTGCGCATGCGAATTGCGGAATTTGTCAGAAACGCATGAGGCAGCGTTACGATCAAAAAGCTGTAGTGCGAGAAGTTAGGCTTGGTAATCAAGACATGGTTCTTCGCCCTATCCTAGTTCTCGCTACTCTGGTCCCTGAACATTTCCTAATTAACCTTATTTCCGTCAGGAAGCAATGCTGTCGTCACAAGGACACAAGGACAAGTACCAACACTTGCATCCTCCAACTGAACGTGCAAGGATTTACAAGAGCCAAAAGAGACCTTATCAGCCACCTAGCAGATGAAATCAACACCAATGTGATACTCCTGCAAGAGACTCACGCGAATAACGAAGAAAAACTCTCAATTGAAGGCTACAACACCATAGCCTATGTCCCCAAAAAGCACCTTGGTTTGCAACCTATATCTGCAAAGGCATCCACGTGAGGTCCACCCAGAAATCACCAGAGGGCAGCCCTATTGAGTGGACCAGCATCACCATTGACCACACATTCCTAGTGAACATGTATAAACATCCACCAAATATAGCCAAAATACAAAGTCTGCCCCCCGTAACTTTCACCCCCATCGCCTGTGTAGACTTCAGCAGCAAAAACACCTTGTGCAGCTAAACGGATACCAACCAAGATGGCGAGAGAGTTGCCCAATGGGCTTAAAGCTTTGACCTCCACCTTCTATACAAAGCTTTCTTTCTTTCTTCTCTGGCCCTCAAAAGACGTGGACTAACCCTGACCTGTGTTTTGTCTCCAAGACAATAGCACAATCCTGCGAATGATACGTGCTGGACAAGGTCCCACGATCCGGACACTGTCCCATTATTATTGCCACTGAAGTTGGAAAGAAGATCAACAGCCTTGGCAAATAAAGGCCGACTGGAATAAATTCACAGACCTCACCGACTCACTAACCCATGGTCTCCTGGATCCATCAGCGCCACCCACTGTCACATTCAATGCCTTCACATCCATGCTCTTCTCCGCAGATAAGGCATACTTCCTCCGAGGCAGACGTGAGAACTCTATCCCCTGTTGGGACGCTGGGTGCGAGGAAACACTCCCAAACTACAACAACACTGCCAGAATCGACCAGAAGCCTGAAAAGGTTGACCAGCTCCTGCAAATTCTTGGAGAGAAGAGACGAGTTAGGTGGGAGAAACTGTTACCTTCATCGACTTTACCCATTCGAAAGGCACAGGCTACGATCACTTGTCTCCGGACGCAGCAGTGAACCTAAGCCATGCCTAGTCACTGCCAAGTCTATCGCCTCTGTTCTTGTGGATAACGTACCTGTTCGCGGATGACAGTGCAATGCAGCAGAAACCTACGAGGAAATCCAACCTATCCTGGAAACAGACATTTCTACCCTCAATAGCTGACTCAGCTGCTGGCACTGGAAACTAAGCAAGCCTAAAACTGTTTGCTCAATCTACCACCTAGCCAACATACTTGCAAAAAAGGAATTGGAAATAAAGATGGAGGGCAAAAAGCTGAGAATTGACCCACAACCTGGATCCCTTAAGGATGACATGCGTCTCATCTCTGGGACCATGAAACATACCCCAAATGAAATGCTTCCCTTATTCTCAGGAATTCCCCCTGCTAGCATCTGGTGCGAATACCAGGTAGTAAATCTGGCTGAGAAGGCAGTCAAGGAGGATAGCCTGGTCCCTCCCATCAAGAACGATACCATCAACCAGTGCATACCAAGGCAGCACTTTGCTTCCAAAGCTGAAACGCTCTGCAGACAAGGTCGACCCTCCACCTCCTTGGTGGAGCAGAAAAGGCAGGGAGAATGGAAAAGCTCACACACCACCTCAGTACTGGATGGGGAAGGATGGTTGGCGCTTGTGAAAATGACTTATGTGAGTGTGGCTCTCCGCAGACTATCCCGCACCTCCTTCAGGAATGCCCAATCTTCAAGCCACCCAATGGGCTAGACGGTCTCCTCACTCTCGATTTAACGAACCCTATCGTGACGAAAGATGTGACGGTGATGTTAACTATGTCATAGCCAAACCAGAAAGGAGAAAGAAGTCTCGCTTGTGTCATATTGACATGCTAAAACGTTACTGTGAGCGAGATGGCTCTGCCGTAGTCCAACCTTCTACCTTCATCGGGAGCATGCAAGGGTCTAATGACAGCACGTCTGGTGCTGAAACCACTTCCGCTCTGCCCGGCTGGCTGTTCACGGGGAAGGTGTGCTTCAGTACCACTGCTGATTGGACCTACTGCTTCTCTGTTTGAGGACGAGAACGTTCGCTCGGCATATGTGTGTGTATTTAGAGGCGTGTGGCATGTGTGTGTGTGTGTGTGTGTGTGTGTGTGTGTATGTGTGTGTGTGTTTACAATAGACTAAGAAGCTGTTTATACGAAGTCTAGCACGGATTCACGCAACCTGATGACGTCAATGCCCCACGTGATCCATTTGCGATCTCCAACCAATATATATATCACTTGTTCTCCCTCAACATCTCACTCGTGGTGGGTCTCAAATTCACTCTCATTAATCCAGCCTACTGATTTTTGTTTAGCCTCCTATCTTGATCTAATTCTTTTTATTCAGACGTTACATAACTTTCATGACCACAAATATAAATTGGCCAACGATTTAATTTGCTTTTTTCTTCATATATTAATGTAGAATGGTCGGAGCAAAGCCTCATGGGAAATGCTCAAGCTCAGCCTCTCTATAAAGTAGTGCTGTCAGTTTAAAGCGTTATTAACGGCGTTAACGCAAACCCATTTTAACGCCGTTAATTAAAACACTTATTTTATTTCTTTATTTTATTTTAGATTAAGTTCTTTTTGCCCTCCCAAACTGTGTAGTAGGCTAACGTTACGTTTCCGTGAATGGTGAGCGCGATACGACGAAATGGATGATAAAAAGCTTCTGAATAGGAAGTTTACCTTTAAAAGTTGTGTTGTGCAAAAGAAGCGAGCATCACTGTTGTCTGAAAATGTCAACAGGCAGCTGGCTGAAAGCACAGAAGTAGTAGGCTTACCTTTTATTGGTAACTTAACTGTTACGGTTCATTGTTTTTGAAATAAGAGGCCTGACTTCTATGTTCACAGCAAACTTGAAAAAAAGAAAATATTAAGCCATGGTTTAACTTCACTATAGGCTGAGTCCTTGTTTATCTGAAATGTGCACTTTATAATTTCATTTCGTACCGCCCTGTTTGGCAATGTTGTTTTTCAATAAAATAAAACATTGCATAAGGCAAGCCAATCCACCTTCCATGTTGATAAGAGCATTAAAATAAAATAAAAATGATGGAAAAAAATAATTGAAGAGACATTTAGAATGTGCGATTAATTAATTTGCGATTAATCGCGATTCATTTTGAGTTAACTATGGCAAAAATGCGATTAATCGCGATTAAATATTTAAATATTTTGACAGCACTACTATAAAGCAAAGGCATTTAAACAACTCACAGACATGTCCTGTTGCACTGTTCCAAACTCTTTATTATCAATAGAAAATAAAATTCATTTTCGCATAACCTATAGTCTGCTCTGACCACCCATTGTATTAAAGGGATAGTTCGGTTTTTAAGACATGAATATGTATGGCTTCCCCGTCACCAGTGTCATGCAATCATGCATCACTTACCCCCGACAGCGTCCTGTGAGCAGAGTTCTCGTCCAGTTTTGGTCAAACCGAAAGTAGTCCGGCAGGTTTGCTAGACCCAGCAAAATAAAAAGTTTCTCTTCCCAAAACATTATGTGTTCAAAAGAGTGATATATTTGCATCCCAAAATCATTGTAGTGGAAAAAGTCACACCTCGTTATCACTTGGCCCTATTTTCAATACGCTC
>NC_137921.1:41885270-41930270 GCF_963457725.1 Sprattus sprattus | reverse complement strand
ACATTATCGTATTAGTACGGATCAATTTGTACGAGTTGGCATCACTGACATTCACATACACACACACTCTCTTACTCATTTACAGATACATCTACACACAATCTACTCTCTCTTTAGTAGAGCTTCAGCGGTGGGAAGCTCTCAGAAATGGCCTGTTTACCAACATTTACTGACACGCACACACACACACACACACACACACACACACACACACACAATCTCCCTCTTTCTCTATGTATATGTAGAGCTGTTCAGTGGTGGGGAGCTCTATCTACCAACCAGTGAAGAAACAGCAGCATCCTTGGGACCAGCGAGGCAGAATGGAATCCTCCAAATGATGCCCTCTGGGTTCTAGGCTACTCTGAGTGGTCACTGCAGAGAAAGGAGGGAGGAAGGGATGGAGAGAGAAAGAGAGAGAGGGAAGCAAAGATGTAAGCCACTAACACTAGGAGACGAACTGGCCTGTTTTTGCTGAGGTTATTTGTGCTTGAGGAGCAGTCTGGTCCCTGCCCCCGCCATTACTGATGTGTGTGTGTGTGTGTGTGTGTGGGTGAGTGTGTGTGTGTGTGCCCCCACCATTACCCATGCCAGGCCGCTTTAACCTTGCTGTCTCTTCAAGGCGTGTAGGTTACCCTCACCACTGAAGTGTGTGTCTGTGTGCATGACTAAGGAGTGTGTGTATGTGTGTGAAGAGAGTGTGTGCGTGTTTGAAGGGTGTGTGTGTGTGTGTCTGAGTGTGTGTGTGTGTGTCTGAGTGTGCGTGTGTGTTAAGAGTCGTTCTGCTGCTTTAATGAATGCAGAGACGCAAGCCCTGGCCCACCGCCAGGCATTGGCCATGCTGAAGGTCTCTTAGCGGACAGGTGTGTGTGTGTGTGGGAACCTTAAAGAAAGACACATCACAGGTATATTTCTGCGCTGGTGTAATTGTTTGGCAGAGCGCCCACACAAACAGAGCTGTCAGGCCTGATTAAGGTCAACAAGGCTGTGTGTGATCTGTTTGTGTAGTGTAGAATAGAACAGTGTGTGTGTGAGAGCATAGCGTGTGGGATCTGTTTTGGGTGGTGTGGAATAGAACTGTGTGTGTGTGTGTGTGTGTGAGCGTAGCGTGTGTGATCTTTTTCGGTAGTTTGAAGTAAAACAGTGTTCCAGAGCGTGGAGTGGGTCACACCCCAGTCCATCCACACACACACACACCTGCACATGATCAGCTCTAAGGACACGCTGGAGAGCCCTAACATGTCGAGTGTGAGCATATGCCAATCATTAGGCGGGCAGAGGTGATAGTAGCTTAGAGACCAGCAGAGGAGATAGGAGCTAAGAGACCAGCAGAGGAGATAGTAGCTTAGAGCCCAGCAGAGGAGATAGTAGCCAAAGAGACCAGCAGAGGAGATAGAAGCTAAGAGACCAGTAGAGGAGATAGGAGCCATAGAGACCAGCAGAGGAGATAGTAGCTAAGAGACCAGCAGAGGAGATAAGAGCTAAGAGACCAGCAGAGTAGATAGAAGAGACCAGTAGAGGAGATCGTAGCCTGGAGACCAACAGAGGAGATAGTAGCCATAGAGACCAGCAGAGGAGATAGTTGCTTAGAGACCAGCAGAGGAGATAGAAGCTTAGAGACCAGCAGAGGAGATAGTAGCTTAGAGACCAGCAGAGGAGATAGTAGCCATAGAGACCAGCAGAGGAGATAGTAGCTTAGAGACCAGGGCCCAAGTTCCATCAAGAGTCATTTAACCCTGCGCACTATTCACTTACTCAAAGGCTTTCACACACTTCACACTCTTCTTCATCCTAATGTGGAAGTACATATTGCTGATGGCTGACCACTTGTAATTATAAAGTTAGGTTTACGCAGTGCATGCATCTGAAAAGAACACTTATAAATGCCTTAATTAGATAATCTCCTTCTGTCTGTGTGTGTGTCTCTCTCTCTCTATCTCCCTCTGTCTCTGTATTTCTCTCCGTCTCTGTATATCTCTCTCTGTCTCTCTCCCTCTGTCTCTGTATCTCTCTCTCTCTCTCTGTCTCTCTCTCCCTCCGTCTCTGTAGCTCTCTCTCTTTCTGTCTCTCTCACGCTCCCTCTGTCTCTGTATCTCTCTCTCTCTGTCCCTGATTGGTCACACATACCACTCAATCCATCCATCTTCCAGCCTGCAGTGAAGAAAGCAAACAATCTCCCCTCCTAATAAAAGTGAGCCTGGAGTCCTGAGCGAGAGCAGTGTGTGTCTGTGCCTTATTGAACATGCTTTATTACAGGAGAACAAGGGGCTGGTGTTAGCCATACACACGCAAAGGCAATTCAGCATGCTGGCCATGCTTCACAATATACAATGTGTGTGTGTTTGTGTGTGTGTGTGTGTGTGTGTGTGTGTGTGTGTGTGAATGTACTTGTGTCTGTGTATATGCCTGTGTTTGTGTGTGTATGTGTTTGTTTGATGATATGCCTGTATTTGTGTGTGTTTATGCCTGTGTTTGTGTGTAATATGGAAGGGTGGGGGGGTGCATGTATAAGCATCTGACATGAGAATTTAGAGGTTGTGGAATCTCTGTGCGGCAGATTTAATAACGCACGCAGGCAATAAAACAATGCAGGCGTGATTCATGCCCTCCACACACACACACACACACACACACACACACACACACACACACTGATTCATGCTCCCCACAGCGCCCTAATCCACCCGATTGATTCTTTTCTCACATTTTGGCAACAAATGTCTTCGCCTCTGCCAGGGAGAGCTGGGATTGTTGCGGACACTTCGTGCAAACAACGTTGCCGGGATGGTGTCACTGTAAATCACCCAGCCATGATGCCAGGGCACCATCGCCATGTCTGCGCCACCCTTGGGACGAGAGGTGGCAGACTCACCCATTTGCCAGGTTCTCACCGACACACACACACACCAGGATCTCTGAACACCTTAGCGACAGAGAGTGTTACACGGCTGTCAAGCCCGTGGAGTAGGTGGCTAGTTCACATATATGGCTTTACTGCAAGTAGTTACTCAAGTAGTACGTAATAATTAGGAGGGCTGAACCATTTGGGAAAATTGCGATTTAAATATGACCAACACAATATTAGATACATTTAGTGTTAAACATTCTTTCCCACATTTAACATGTTTATTTAACTGCTCAATAAAGAAACACAATATTTTTTTTCTTCTTTTAGACCACGTTTTTACCACGAACGTTGTGGTAAGAAAATCACGTTTTTTCATATCGCGATTATATCGTAAATGCAATAAATCATTTAGGCCTAAAACTAAGCACATATGGTGTAATAAATTAACACATGTAATGCAATACAATGGGCATGACACTTTAAATAAACTAACTTTTAACTTGGGGCACTTCCTAGTTTCTTTTAAACAATTTACTACACTATATGTGTTTTAACATATATGGTTTAGTTTTTTCTGTTTGTAGTGTAAAATGAATGAACTCTTTTATAAACTAGCCTAAGTAATCCAGTGGCGGTCCGTGCATTTCACGACTGGGCCTTCAGCGATGTCCTACACGATGTTAAACTGAGTGAATCCACCTCCTAATACTATCATTATGACGCCATGGCTCTCGAACCATTATATTTATACAGAAAGGCAGTATAAGTGAGCATTGCATCACCTTAACATAGTCGAGTACAACAGACTTTATTAATATTTCCGGAGCATTTAAAATCAATACACCCGTATTAACAATACATTGGAGTAGTAAACTCTCAGTTATATGATCGCTTGGATATTACTGTCACAACTTAAAAATAAAAGGCGATTTTCAGGGATTAGTCTACAAAGTTTTATTAAGTCTACCGAAAGTAGCCTATGGGAGCTTAAACAAGTTTGTCCACTAAACATCGCATTGTCCCACCTGCAAAGCAGTTTCATTAAACTTCCCATCCTTACGATATTCAGTTTTTCTTGAAAGTTCCGTCTTGAAAATGGCGTTGTAATCGTATCAAAAACTGGAATTATCAAGTTGGTGTAAACTAGTTTATTTGAGTTGGTTAATGTAATTATATTTAGTCTTACCAATTGAAACAACTAGCATAATAAGCATTGAAACCGATGTACGTCGTTTTCCGTTTTCGCATTAGCCAGCTAAACTGAGCACTGAAGCACTGCACCGGTCTGCCTCAGTATCCAATCAAAGGACGTTTAAGTGTCACGTTCAACGCGAGGAAAGAAATATTCCGGGCCTTCTAGAAGGCCCAGTGTCGCCAACTCGAAATCTGATTGGTTGTCACAACTGTCTGTTTCAGTTCATTGAACTTAAATGAACTGAAACAGCCAGTTGTGAAAACCAATCAGATGTACACGGGCCTTCAATGTGAATTCTGAAGGCCTCAGGGAAGAATTCTGTTCTCGGGGAAGGTTTCTCGGAGTGTGGCAACACATGATAGCTGAAATATGATTGGATGAAAGCTCTAACATAAATTACCAACGCTGGAAGCTATGAAATGAAGATAATGGACTATGAGGAACAATTGAATACATATTTATGAAAAGAAAATATTAAAATTAAATGTATTTATTACTGATGTTTAGGCCAGCAGAGAAGGCCTTGAAGGCCCTGACGGACCACCACTGAAGTAATCCTTTATGGAACTAAATTACTAGTCTAGTTAATGCAATGAAATCAAGAATCTTCCCTTTTTTGTAAAAAAGTAGAAAATGTTTACTGTGTAAAATATTAAATTATTTTTTTTAGAAAACAAAGTTTTTAGGATAAAATGTTTCTCTCTTACCCTTGACATAACCTTTGTTCACTGAAAACAATGAATTACAAAGAAAGAAGCACCTGTGTTACCGTCACACACCTGTATAAACTCAGTACCAACACAGAACAACGACATGCAATAAGAACAGTAAGGAACAGGTACATTGTTAGTGCATCATCACACATAGAAAAGAATGCGCCTGCCGCATGGCATTATGGGGCGACTATGCCGGCACGATAGCTTTGTGGCGAAATGTATTTTTTCGCTTCAATTTCGTTAAAAGAATAAGTTACTTTGCGCATAGGCCTACGTGATATTGTTGGAGGAAGTTTGCTTTGTAATTAGTTGCAGCAGACGAGGCGCTGTCGAGTGGCTGTTCCCATAATTCCATGTAAATGTTGGTCATTCACAATAATGTTTGATAACCCCCTGAAGAAGTTGTATTAATGTTTTCCCACGTGTTGTCTATCTGCTCATTATACACTGTTTCTCAAAAATCAGTTTGATCTCTGAAATACTGTGTTCATTAGTGTTTTCATGATAACATATTGTAGCAACCCTTAATGTGTATTGTACATCATAAGTACATGTCCCTGCACCTCGCGATGTTGCAATATCATTAATTTCACTTGTCTTTACAACGGTAAGGAGAGCAAGTTGATGTGTTCTGTAATCCGGCCCATCTAGTCATGCACACCGCTGGGGTTAAGCCTCTTCATAGGATACACACACATTCAAACTAGTGATGGGAATTTCGATTCACTTAGAAGATTCATAGTCCTTTAAGTGAATCACTAAAAAGATCCGAATCTTTTGAGTCCTTTGAATCTGAATCAGTAGACATTTTGTCGCTGAATGAGCCCAACAGCCCACTCCCTAGCGCACGCTCACAGCAAACCACTGTAATGCAGTTTTGAGGATATCCAGGGGAAATACGCAAGCACACACATACACACACACACACACACACACACAGTAAGCCTAGATACATTGAACAAATTGTAACATGATAGGCTTGGCTGGTTAGGCAGCTTATCAGAATTAAATATGTAATTTCGGAAATTGTGAATAGATACTTATTTTTTATTTTACTTAATTTAATTGTCATGTTTACAATAAACAAATTTCAAGAAAATTGGTTCAGACGAGTTACAGTCGATTTTGACTGAAAGAAGTCATCAAATGATTTAAGTCAGCTTATCTACCTTACCTTACACGTTAAACACGGCCTGAAAGTAGCGTTAATGCTGTTACAAACATAGAAAATGAATCTGACGACGGGCCTGCTTGCTGTATCAATCAATTGAGATTGGGTGAAAGACTTACTCAAAGGACTCAGGTGAAATGGGTCGGACGCATAGGCTATCCGGTTGGGTGAAAGACTAACTCAAAGGATTCAGGTGAAATGGTTCGGACTCGTATCCGGCTGGGTGAAAGACTAACTCAAAAGACTCAGGGGAAATGGGTCAGACTCGTATCCTGTTGAGTGAAAGACTTACTCAAATGACTCAGGTGAAATGGGTCGGACTCGTATCCGGTTGAGTGAAAGACTAACTCAAAGGACTCATATTGAATGGGTCGGACATATTTGAATATTAAAAAGGATGCAAACATCGGAGATGTCGCCAACGTTACTATCAGTCTCAGATAGCAGTCACGTTGGCGACATCTCCGATGTTTGCATCCTTTTTAATTTCACCTGAGTCCTTTGAGTTAGTCTTTTACCCAGCCGGATACGAGTCCGACCCATTTCACCTGAATCCTTTGAGTAAGTCTTTCACTCAACCGGATACGAGTCGGACCCATTTCCCTTGAGTCTTTTGAGTTAGTCTTTCACTCAACCGGATACGAATCCGACCCATGAATTCGCTCAGTCTATGGATCTGGATCTGTGTACAGCTCTGTCTACAGGAAGTTCGTATTCAACCACGCAGCTGGCAGCTCCGTATATCAATAGCTATGCTTAATCTAAGCTACTATGCAGATGAAAAACGGATGTGTTAATGTTGTTATAGACCTACAGTTTGATGACATTCGTGCATTGTTTTAATAATGCCGTCCGTAGCAGAGAACCGAAAGATTCGGGTTAATTAAGACCACGGACTCGTGACTCATGGGTGAATGTAAGGATTCGGATCTTTGAATCCGATTGACTCAGATTCAACCACCACTAATTCGGACAATATGCCTCGCTATGCTAGCATAATTGACAACACCAAAGAAGAACATACCCCTCCGTTTTCGATTCTTGGCTCATTGTACCCTAATGTTAGATTTCTTTTTTAATGTCAAAATATTGGTTGGAGATATAGAAGGGGCGTCAAAATATGCGTCCGGGGGAATATTATAATTGTGTTGTTTTTTTTTTCGGGCGCATTATTTGGCGCTCCCCCTCTAGATGGCGCTCAAGGCAGCCGCCTATACCGCCTGTAGGAAATGCCGCCCCTGTGTGTGTGTGTGTGTGTGTGTGTGTGTGTGAGTGTGTGTGTGTGTGTGTGTGTGTGTGTGTGTGTGTATGTGTGTGTGTGTGTGTGTGTGTGTGTGTGTGTGTGTGTGTGTGTGTGTGTGTGTGTGTGTGTGTGTGTGTGTTAAACATGACTATTGTCAGCGCTGATAGCCTTTGTGCCCCACTCTCCATTCTGCCATTACTGTCACAAACACACACACACACACACACACACACACACACACACACACACACATTACCACCGATAATGTGTTTCACTTCCCAGCCTACTGATGGATGTCAATACAGGAAGAGGATTTACTCTCCCAGGAGGCAGAAGTCCCAGTCAGCTCTCTCTCTCTCTCTCTCTCTCTCTCTCTCTCTCTCTCTCTCTCTCTCTCTTCTCCATCTCTCTCTCCTCCCTCTCTCTCCCCTCTCTCTCTATATATTTATCTATCTCTGTCCTCCAGCTCTCTCTTAATTTCTCCCCCCTCCATCTCTCTCTCTCTCATCCATCCCTATGTCTCTATCTCTCTATCTCCTCAAGTTATCTTTATCTCTCTCTCCTCCATATATCTCTTTCCTCCATCCCTCTGTCTTTATCTCCCTCCTCCATCTCTCTTTCTCTGTATCTGTCTCTCTCTCTCCTCCACCTCCACCTCTCCCCCTCTCTCTTTCTTCCTTGTCTTTTCTCCTCTAAGATAATCTCAGCCTATACCTCAAAGGACACAGACCAAGCCCCAGAAATATGGATATCAACTCAGAGATTTAAACAATGAATAGCTGTAAGGAGAACTAAAGGAGTGATACCTGACAATGATATATTTATGACAAAAGAAAAGTCACAAACACAGACAGATGGAGGTGCGCTCTCTCACACACACACACACACACACACACACACACACACACACACACTCACACACACACACCTATAAATACATAACAGTTGGCATTTCACCACATAGATCAGATCTCACAGAATCTGAATAACGTCCGCCATTATTGAATTATAATTAAGAACGCTGCTACTGAATGCACATTTAAGGAGCCGTTAGCCAGCAGAGAAGCTGTAAGAGCTGCCTTCACGTCACGTAATACAGTTGAACCCAAGCTCTCGTCACAGGCAGCAGATGGGGGAGAAGACTGCCAGCACCACCAGGATTCTCATCTCTAACGTGTAACTAAGGCAAACCTCAGGAACACACACACACACAGAGGTACACGCACGAACACACACACTCACTTAGGAACACATTCAGGCAGAACTGCCCTTTGATTCATTTCCAAGAGGAATCCGATCTGTGTGGGCAGGAAGCAGGAGTGAAACTAGGACTTACATCATAAGGGCAATGAAATGAACAGATACACACACACACACACACACACACACACACACACACACACACACACACACACACACACACACACACACTCAAAGAGACATTGACAGATACATATATAGACACACAAACAGATACACACTCACACCCACCCACACACAGGCAGACACGGAGAGATAAACACACACATACACAAACAATTGTACAGACACACAAAGACATCAACACACACAAACAGATATACACACACACACACACACACACACACACATAAACAAACAGACACACACACACTCACACAAACAGACAGAGACACACACACACACACACACACTTACTTACACTCACACAAACAGACACACATACACACACACATACACACAGCAGCAGATGGGAACGTGTGCGCGGTTGTGTGCCCTTGGTCATTACTATGTAAATGCAGAGGTATTAGGAGTATTGAGTATGGAGAGGAAACAGAATCAATGCTGAAATTCCCCTCCTCAAATGCCAGTGGGGTCAGCGGGCTCTGATCAGTATGCGTGTGTGTGTGTGTGTGTATTAATATTCCGATGCCGCCTCGTGTGCAAAGAAACAGCAGAGAGCACAGCTGTGTGTTAGTGCTGAGATGTGGCCTTTAAAGTTTGCAGAGTTTTCCAGCGGGAGGGCCCTTCTGACAGCATCACTGGTGGCGGAATCGGAGCAGATTCCTGGGGTTGGCGGGTGGTGTCAGCAGTGTTGCAGGAACACAGATGGCGCCGGGTACACTGGCACAGGACGCAACGCACGCCCACCCGCGCGAAGCCACGCAGGAAGACTTCAGCATTTAACTCCTCTTCTCCTACTGTTAAACATTTATTAATTCCAGACCTCCCCGTTTCTAACTGATGAACATTTAACTCCGGACTTCCCAGACTCCAACTGTAACCATAGAACATTTTCGTCCTGAAACTGGTAGAGCGAAGAGCTTAACACCAAGGCCATGGTTCTGCTACCCTGGGGATGCTAATAGCACAATGCACAATACTGTTGGTCAGTTGGGATAAAAGCATCTGTTCAATCACTACATGCACATCTGATGCCCAGAGAGTAGCTGAAGCCCTGAAAGCAGCTGATGACCTGAAAGCAGCTGATGCCATATGAGCAGCTGAAGATGGCCCTAATCATCTGAGGGTGTAGTGGAAGCTCCTGAAAAGTGGAGGCTCGTCAGATTGCATTTCCTGGCTGCAGTGATGGCATGGCATGAGCTGCATTAGAGACCACAGCACAGCTCACACATTACTGCTTACTGAAGTACCTAATAAAGACCACCATACTGCTTACTGGAGTAGATCTAAATCCTCCAGATTAGTTATCAGAGTCTGCAGTTGAACCTAGATCTAAATCCTCCAGATTAGTAATCAGAGTCTGCAGTTGAACCAGTCTCAATGATGTATGAATCTAACAGTGAATATGCAATGCAAAGAAGCAGATCAACATAAAATAAATAAATAATAATAAAAAACATAAATAAACTAGAAAATGCATTTCCTGAAGGAAATACCAGTGCATGAAATGCAAAAGTTAGGAAAGGAAGAAGAAAAGAAAGAAGAGTGAAAGAAGGAAAGAAGAAAGGAAAGAAGAGTGGAAGAAGGAAAGAAGAAAGGAAAGAAGAGTGAAGAAAGGAGAGAAGAGAGGAAGAAGGAAAGAAGAGTGAAAGAAGGAAAGAAGAAAGGAAAGAAGAGTGGAAGAAGAAAAGAAAGAAGAGTGAAGAAAGGAAAGAAGAGTGAAAGAAGGAAATCATAGTTGAAGAAGGAAAGAAGAGTGAAAGAAGGAAAGAAGAAAGGAGAGTGAAGAAAGGAAAGAAAAGTGAAAGAAGGAAAGAAGAGTGGAAGAAGGAAAGAAGAAAGGAAAGAAGAGTGGAAGAAGGAAAGAAAGAAGAGTGAAGAAAGGAAAGAAGAGTGAAAGAAGGAAATCATAGTTGAAGAAGGAAAGAAGAAAGGAAAGAAGAGTGAAAGAAGGAAAGGAGAGTGAAGAAAGGAAAGAAAAGTGAAAGAAGGAAAGAAGAGTGGAAGAAGGAAAGAAGAAAGGAAAGAAGAGTGGAAGAAGGAAAGAAGAGTGAACAAGAGTGAAAGAGAAAAAGAGAGTGAAAATATTGAAAAAAGGAGATAAAAATGGAGTGAAGAAGAGAGATTGAGTGTGAGAGAAAGTAGACTGAGAGGGATAAAGAGAAAGATGGAGAGAAAAAAAAGTAGAGAATGGAAGGTGTCTTAATGTAGTTACAGTTAAATTGAGAGGGACAGAAAAGAGGTTCCTTGGATTTGGCGCAGGTGTCAGTGAAGCACAGGTGCAAGCCAGTTTAAAGACCCTATTATGATGTCATAATGGCCCAATGTAAGTCAATGGGAAAATTTAGAATTTCGTTTTTATTTAATATCTTAAAAAGTATAAAGTTTAGAAAAGTGAAAAATACATAGCATAAGTGTCCTTTACAAGACCTACGCGACAAAGTTTGAATGAAGTTTCTACGTTAAGCGGTTCGGGCTGAATTAATCGCAGAAAAAGGTGAGAAGAACTAGAAAATGCATTTCCTGAAGGAAATACCAGTGCATGAAATGCAAAGGTTAAGAAAGGTGAAAGAAGAGTGAAAGAAGGAAAGACAAAAGGAAAGAAGAGTGAAGAAAGGAGAGAAGAGTGGAAGAAGGAAAGAAGAAAAGAAAGAAGAGTGAAGAAAGGAAAGAAGAGTGTAAGAAGGAAAGAAGAAAAGAAAGAAGAGTGAAATAATGAAAGAAGAAAGGAAAGAAGAGTGTAAGAAGGAAAGAAGAAAAGAAAGAAGAGTGACAGAAGGAAAGAAGAAAGGAAAGAAGAGTGAAAGAAGGAAAGAAGAGTGTAAGAAGGAAAGAAGAAAGGAAAGAAGAGTGAAGAAAGGAAAGAAGAAAAGAAAGAAGAGTGAAATAATGAAAGAAGAAAGGAAAGAAGAGTGTAAGAAGGAAAGAAGAAAAGAAAGAAGAGTGACAGAAGGAAAGAAGAAAGGAAAGAAGAGTGAAAGAAGGAAAGAAGAAAGGAAAGAAGAGTGAAGAAAGGAAAGAAAAGTGGAAGAAGGAAAGAAGAGTGGATGAAGGAAAGAAGAAAGGCAAGAAGAGTGGAAGAAGGAAAGAAAATGGAAGAAGAAAAGAAGAAAGGAAAGAAGAGTGGAAGAAGGAAAGAAGAGTGAACAAGAGTGCCTCTGGATGAAGAGATAAAGAGAGAGTGAAAATATTGAAAAAAGGAGATAAAAATGGAGTGAAGAAGAGAGATTGAGTGTGAGAGAAAGTAAACTGAGAGAGAAAGATGGAGAGATGGAGAGAAAAAAATAGAGAATGGATGGTGTCTTAATGTTCCTAGTTACAGTTAAATTGAGAGGGACAGAGAGGAGAGATTCCTTGGATTTGGCGCAGGTGTCAGTGAAGCACAGGTGCAAGCCAGTTTAAAGACCCTATTATGATGTCATAATGGCCCAATGTAAGTCAATGGGAGAAATTTATATTCGTTTTTCTTTAATATCTTAAAAAGTATAAAGTTTAGAAAAGTGAAAAATACATAGCATAAGTGTCGTTTACAAGAAGTTTGAATGAAGTTTCTACGTTAAGCGGTTCGGGCTGAATTAATCGCAGAAAAAGGTAACAAGAATAAGAAGAAGAAGAAGAAGCCTAGGAATAACAATACAGGGCATTTCATGCACTGTAATAAATAAAACATAAATAAGCTGCATGCTGATTCAGCACCCTCTGTCAAGATACAACCATGGCAACCATGGCACATTTATGGGAGCTTCAGGTATCCATGCTAAACAGCCCAATTAATGGTGACATTACCAGCGCTCTCTCTCTCACAAACACACACACACATCCAGCACTCTCTCTTCACTCCCTTTATATCATCCCCAGCCAATGTCCAGCACACACTGATACACACCTTTGCACAGATGGTGGGGAATGATACTGTTGTCCAGTGTTACATGGCATATAGTGAAAATCATGTGTGTGTGCATGTGTGTGTGTGTGTGTGTGTGTGTGTGTGTGTGTGTGTGTGTCCTCAGCCTACAGATGGGCTTGAGATTTCAAGCTCACACGCATGCGCACACATGCACAGGTCCTCAGCCTGCAGATGGGTTTTACATCACACACATACACACACACACACACACACACACACACACACACAAACACACATAGACACACACACACACACAAACAGTATTTCCACACACATTAGTCACGTATGCGTAATTACAGGCTAATCACCATGTTTCCCCAGATCAAACCAGCACACAGAGCCTGTGAGACTGACAGGGTTTCATCCTCCATCCATTCCCCCTCACACAGAATCTATGCAAGGCACCTTCTTAGGGAGCAGGGGCGCCTGCAGCCGCAGGGGGCGCCAATTCGCTAATTCCCCACACAGTGATATGATAGATAGATCATAGAAAACCGCTTCGTGGTCCAGATGATTTTCATTTATGTGCCGCCCCCAACGTGTCATGAAAAAGTGCCGCCCCGGGCGGCTGCCCGGTTCGCCCGTGCCTAAAACCGCCACTGGGGGGGGGGGGGGGGGGGCTGAAATCACAGGCTGCAGATGAAGCCATGATTAGATCTGAGGTGGGGCTCTCACTTCTGCATGCTACATACTAGGCAACAGGCTACACAAATCTAGAAGCAGCTCAGCTACCACGTACAGTTGAACGGCTGGGACATGACTGGCAGTAGAAACACCCTTGGAAGTTTTACATTACACACACACACAGACAGACAGACACACACACTCACACACACACACACATGCACAGACACACACACACACACACACTGTCTCTCTCTCTCTCGCACACACATACATGCACAGTCACATACACACACTCTCTCTCTCACTCTCTCCACAAACATGCACAGACACACATGCACAGACACACGCACACACACACACATGCACTCATCAGCCATGACTTCAGTACCAAGGACATGCTGGAAGTCAGCTGTGAGTGCATCAGAGGCACTTAGGCTGTCCAAACAAGGCTGTAATTATGCGTGAAGTTACAGTAAGTGAGAGATTATTCCGGTGAAGAGGAGGCAGGAAGAGCCCTGATGGCCCAGACTGCCGCACTAATTAATGACAGGCTGACAGAGCGCTGTCCTCAAGCGCTGCCATGGCATCGCACCGCACTGCACCGGGAGGCCAACAGATGAAGACACCGCGCAGGAGGCCAAGGCTACCAACAGACACCCAAGGATCTGTTTACCTAGTGTGTGTGTGTTGGTGTTGGTGTGTGTGTGTGTGTGTGTGTGGAGGGGGGTGTGTGTGTGTGTGTGTGTGTGTGTGTGTGTGTATGTGTGTGTGTGTGTGTGTGTGTGTGTTAGTGTTATTGTTGGTGAGTGTGTGTGCGCGTGTGCGTGTGCATTCTTGTAGTTTGGTGTGTGCTGGTGTTTACCCCGTCCAAGTAGGACACCAAATCTGCTCTGCCCACTCAAATCAGCTCCTTCCCAGATGGCACATAATGCTGAAACGGATGTGGCCCTGACATGGCCCTGCTTTGGCATGACATCAGGGACAAACCCATCCTAGAGCCAGCTACTCTCTGGGTGGGATTCTGTAGCAGCCATTTTGGAGAATCTGCTGCAGAAAGTTGAGAAAAAAAAACGACCATCTTAAGCAGAAAGAATAAAAATGTAAAGTCTGACTGCCCAGCCCTGCTAGTGTTTCAAGAAATAGGAATGTGCATGCCGTTAGTATGAGAGCAAACATTTTATTTCATTTTCATGAAGTGAACATACAATACAGTAACAAGCAAGACAGAAGACGGAAAGCACTGGAGAGAAAAAAAGAAACAGGAACGGAAAAACAGATAGAGGAAAGAAAGGACAAGAAAACTGACAACAGGAACAAACTACAGATTTATATACAAAAGGAAATGTATAGTGTGGTTGCTCAGCAGCAGCAGAGGATTGCTAATCCTTGTCCAGCAAATGCAGATTGTACAGCCCTAGCGCTTGGGTGGTATTCGCCCCATATGCTAAGCTAACATGCAGAGTAAACTGATTTCCAACTGCAGTTAGCAATACGCTAGGAGTTTGCCAGCTACATCGCATGCTATGTGATCATTTATGGGCTGTCTGCCATCTTTAAATCCATAACTGAGCTGTGCTGTAGTGTGTTAAAGGCGATATATGAGCTGATATGGAGGCACAAGCCTTAGTACCCTATATCGTAATTTATTTTTGGCTAAGTTGGCTGATGTTAAGCTAAGATAGCTGTTGCCTGGCCTTATGCTAACGAGTTAGGAAGTGGTTTGTTATCACAGACATTACCTCACATTGATTTGAATATTACACAAGCAAACCATCAGCTGGAGTGTAGGCTGTAAATCAGTGGTTCCCAAAGTGTGATGTGCAAAGTAACAACAAGCAGGGCGCAGACTGAGGGTGAGAAAATGGAACGGGAGTGCTAAACAATCAATTACTGGTTTAATTTAGTGTGGTAGTGCGGTTACAGCAAAGTAGCCGATAACTAATCTGTTTGATGATGAGTTTATAGCCGAATACTTTGGTCATTCTTTAGCTAATGATTAATACAACCTGCGCCACTTTAAACAAGAGCTCTGATCAAATAAAATCATAAATTGTATTTAACTGATAACATATTTAAGTTTAACTGATCGATGAAATTAAAATGTTGAACTGTTCGAATGTAGAAACAATGTTCAAGAAAAAAAAATCACGGTCAAAGGGGGGCCACTGCGGTATATATACCAGTGTTGGTGGTTTCTTCATTTATTTACAAATCAAAGCAGATATGTGTGAGTGTCCATGAGGTTGGTTGAAATAAAATTAAATAAGCGAAAAGCGGATGGAATAGAAGTAAAGAACGCTCACAAACTATGAAAAGAAACAGTAGAAGCATTCAAAAGACAAACATAGAGACTTAAAAGACAAAAACCGTGGAAAGGGCAGTGAGAGGACAGAGGAATAAAGAGAGAAAATAACAGCAGAGCACCTCCAACAGACAGAGCAGGGTAGGTGACAGAGGTGGGTGGAGTTGGGGAGGGGGTGTTTTGGTGTTCTCCTACCCCTGTAGTGGGGTATAAATCAGCGCGTGCTGGCAGCCGTAGCCTGTCGCCCGTGGATGTTACGGCTCTGTCCCCAAACATACAACACAATTTATCGCTCAAGTAACCTTCAAACAGGCGATATTTTAATGGGGCCACCATGCCTCGCCACAGAGAGGGGCAGTCTGCGCTGGTGGGGGGTTCCTCTCAATGTAGGTGAAATACCCCCCCCCCCTCATGTTTATGTAGGTGCAGCCCCCCCCCCCCCCCCCCCCCCCCAACCCCCACCCCTTTATTTTTGTAGGTAATGTTGGTACAGCATACCACCCCCCAAACCCCCCCCCCCACCTACCATGTTTATGTAAGTAATGTTGGTGCAGGATATTACCCCAGCCCCTAAGGTTTATGAAGGTGAAGTGTACACACCTCCTCCATGTTAACGTAGGCATAATAAAATAAAATGTTGCCAAGCCAGCCCCTTATTAATGTAAATGCAGCATCCCCCCACCCCTCCCTTCCGTGTTTATGTAGGTGCAGCATATCCCCCCCCTCCATGTTTGGATCCCCCCCTCCATGTTTGGATCCCCCCCTCCATGTTTGGATCCCCCCCTCCATGTTTGGTGTGCATAGCCTCCCAGCCATCTCTCGCTCCCTCTCAGCCTCACAGCCATCTCTCGCTCCCTCTCAGCCTCACAGCCATCTCTCGCTCCCTCTCAGCCTCACAGCCATCTCTCATTATTTGTTGTTCTTGAGGAAACATTTTATCTGTTGCCAAGAATTACTGACTCCTGCTACAGCTACTGAAGGAGGCGCACACCACAGCCCCTCACTGACTCCTGCTACTGAAGAAGGTCCACACCACAGCACCTCACTAACATGATTAGCGTCTGCACAGGATACATTATTGCAAAAGCAGGGATGAAGGGATGAAGGATGCACTGTTTGACTATTTGTGAGTAAAGTCATGCAGTATCGTTTCTCAAATGCAGTATCTGTTGTTCCTGTGTGTAGTATCTCTGCATTAGGTGTGATGTTCTTTCAACTGTTCCATCCCATGACCAGTAGACACACACAGACACACAGACACACAAAACACACACGCACACACACACACACACAGCAGGGCTGAAGTGTTGCAGGTTAACAGCACCTGAGGAGCCCCCTCTGCATCTCCTTCTGGAGTCATGCAGATCACTCAGGGTCAGTGTTGCCTCCGGGGTGTGTGTGTGTGTGTGTGTGTGTTTGTGTGTGTGTGTGTGTGTGTGTGTGTGTGTGTGTGTGTGTGTGTGTGTGTGTGTGTTTGTGTGTGGGCCTGTTAGTACTCATCCCCACAGGCTGTCCCTACAGACCCACTCCCTCAATATTAGCTTTGTGCATTACTGCAGCTGATAATGAAGCCCATTATTTTTTAATGGATCACGTCAGTCAGTATAACTGCCAGCGTGGGCAAGAGAAGGGCTGGGGAGGGGTTAGGGAGAGGTGTGTGTGTGTGTGTGGGGGGGGGTGGGTGTGAGTGGATTTCTGCACGAGAGCATCACAACAGAGCTGGACACAACAACACAAGAAGAGAAGGAGGAGAGCTTGAGAGAAGAAAAGGAGGAGAGATTGAAAGCTGAATTCAAGAGGCAGGTGGTAAAAAGCAGCGCCCTGTTGCCGTGACGACCACTGCCAACGGAGAGCAGCCGGTTTGGGCTCTTTGATCTCCGCTCTGCAGCAGCCAGCCAAACATTTCCTGATGGACGGGTCACACAAACACACACACACACACATCCTCCTCTGAAAGTGTTCTGGGCAAACAGGCCTGAGTGTGTGTGTGGAGTGTGTGTAAAATGAGCGATGGTGTGGAGGCGGTGCTGCAGACCTCAAGCAGGACCACTGCTGGACCGAGATGACTGGGTCCGCTTCCTGCTTGGATCAGGACATTTCTGCTGGCCACCCAGAATGGACCAGGGGAACCGACTCAAGGCCTCGTCCAATCAGCTCACATGCCTCAGAGGACCCTCTACCCACAATGCACTGCACAGGCTCAGGGAATTAAGACAATAGGTGAAGAGAGCGTGTTTGGTCTTTTCATCATTGTGCTTTTCTTCTGTAGCCCTTTCATCATGTGCCTGGCAGTGGAACAGAGAGGCCGGGGGCAGCAGGGGCCGTAGAGGAGGATGACAGGAAACAGACACTGCTGGGCTGAGCTCTTACATCCAGCGACGGCTGGAGCTTTGCTCTCACATTGGGCAAGACAAGGAGCAATGTGGCCATGTAGCATTGCCTATGTAACAACTCAACTCTAGCTATGTAAAACATTTATCAACACAGCTGTTACACTGGTGTGTGAAACTGCAGGTGTGTGTTGGTGCACTGGTGTGTGTTGGTGCACTGGTGTGTGTTGGTGTTCTGGTGTGTGTTAGTGCACTAGTGTGTGTTGGTGAATTAGTGTATGTAACCGCACTGGTGTGTGTAACCACACTAGTGTTTGTGTGCACTGGTGTGTGTTAGTGCACTAGTGTGTGTTGGTGCACTGGTGTGTGTTGGTGCACTGGTGTGTGTATGTGTTCCAGTGTGCGTTAGTGTTCCAGTGTTGGTACACTGGTGTGTGTTAGTGTTCCGGTGTGTGTTGGTACACTGGTGTGTGTTAGTGTTCCGGTGTGTGTTGGTACACTGGTGTGTGTTAGTGCACTGGTGTGTGTTGGTGCAATGGTGTGTGTTGGTGCACTGGTGTGTGTTGGTACACTGGTGTGTGTTGGTACACTGGTGTGTGTTAGTGCACTGGTGTGTGTTGGTACACTGGTGTTTGTTGGTGCACATGTGTTTTGGTGCAATGGTGTGTGTTGGTGCACTAGTGTGTGTGTTAGTGTTCCGGTGTGTGTTTCTCCACTGGGTCTTTAATAACGCACAGAAAAGCGAGTCCAACATAGATTAATTCATTACCTGCTAATTGTGTGTGTGTGTGTGTGTGTGTGTGTGTGTGTGTGTGTGTGTGTGTGTGACAGCGTGTGTGAAGTCCAACATGGCTTCTCTCATTGACTGCTAATGCAGAGGCATGCAGCAGCCGGCCTGGATTAAACTGTATGGAAAATATTGATGAGGTGTGGGTCTGTGTGTGTGTGTGTGTGTGTGTGCATGGGGGCGGCAGGCATGTCATGTCCTGATCAATAATTGATGTTTTTTTTCATTGTGTTGTGTTTTGCCCCTGGGACAGCGAGGGCCTGCTGTACGGATGTTTAATCATTTCTTCAGGAGAGGAAAAAAACATGAAAATAACAACCGCCTTGATTCATGGGACGAAACGTGATGTTTGAAAGAGGCCCGGCTTTAATAGTAAGCATCAATATGCAATGGGAATCGTTCATGGAAAACACTAGAAGAAAATAAAAATATATAAAAAGAAAACTAATATTAACAGGACAGTTCTATAGCAATGTTCTTTCTCTCCAATTTCACACATGTTGGTTTTTCTAGACGCTGTCATACTGGCAAAAAAACATAACAATTATGCGCCTTAATTTGCTGACGCGTAAAATGAGATCACAATGTAATTTCCTTTAACTGCGGAGACAGAAGATCTCAGCGCTGCTGTTTGAAACAGCGAGAGCTTTCCCCCCCTCCACCCTGTGCTGTGATGCTGTGTGTGTGTATTTGTGTGTTTATGTGTGTGTGTGTCTTTGTGTGTGTGTGTGTGTGTGCGTGTGTGTGTGTGTCTGTGTGTCTGTGTGTCTGTGTGTGTGAGAAAGAGAGCTCTTGTCCCCCTCCACCCAGCTGTAGGTGCCAGAGAGAACAGCTCATCTCCATCCATTCAGCAGAATTCTCTCACAGCTCCTTGATCCTACAAGCCTCCCATAATTGAAGCAAATGAACCCACGCAAGCGGAGAGGAGGCGAGCCGAGCCGAGCCTTGGCGAGTCCTGCAAAAGAAGAATTTTTGATGAAGACTGCTAACCCAGAGAAGGACAGGTGCTCAGCAATTGTTGTGTGTGTGTGTGTGTGAGAGAGAGAGAGAGAGAGAGAGAGAGAGAGAGAGAGAGGGAGAGAGAGAGAGAGAGAGAGAGAGAGAGAGAGAGTGTGTGTGTGTGTGTGTGTGTGTGTGTGTGTGTGTGTGTGTGTGTGTGTGAGGGACAGGTGCTCAGCCAGTGCTCTGAACTGATGGGAAATGTTGGGTTGAGATGGGTGTTATTGACCGGTCCTACTAGAAACGTGCTCCTCCTAACCTAGTTTTAATTTGATGCCCGAAATGGAAAAAACTGAGCGGTGAGTTTGTGTGAGAGTGTATGTGTGTGTGTGTGTGTGTGTGTGTGAGTGTGTATGTGTGTGTGTGTGAGGGAGGGAGAAAGTGTATGTTGTTTTTGTTAGTTAGTGTGTGAGTACTTGCATATGTTTGTGTGTGTATGAGTTTGTGTGTTTGTGTGTGTGTGTGAGAGAGAGAGACTGTGTGTGTGTGTGTGTGTGTGTGCGCGTGTGTGTGTGTGTGTGTGTGTGTGTGAAAGAGACAAAGAGAGACTATGTGAGTGTGTGTGTATGCGTGTGTGTGTGTGTGAGAGAGAGAGAGAGAGAGCGAGAGACTGTTCTGTGAGCCTGTTCTACTGCTGCCTCCTCTGTCACCAAACAGATGTTCCCTCACAGAGCTACAGAATACAGATGCCCCCCCCCCCGCCCGGATTACAACACAACTACAAACCGATTTCCCACTGAAGAACCGCCCACTTAAACCCATCATCAACTGAATTAATACATTAACCAATATCAAAACTGCACACACATATTCACACTTACACAAACACACACACACATACACACACTCCCATACACACATACCCAAATCCACACCAAAGACAAACACAGTTACACAAAGACAGGCAGACACACATATACAAGCACATATGTACACACACTAATGCATACACACACATACACACACACACACACACACACACACACACACAGTTACACAGAGACAGGCAGTCACATACATACAAGCACAGACACTTATGCATACACACACACACAGTTGCACACAGACAGGTAGTCACACACATACAAGCACACGTGCACACACACTCATGTATACACACACATATAGTACATGCACACAGACAAAGACAGACAGCCTTACACACCCTCACACTTTGATGCAACATCCTCCTGTGTCTCCCTCCTCCATCCCCTGAGTAATGGTATACGCATGGATGCCAGGTGGCCTGACCAGATGCCAGTTCTCTGAGTTGCCCTTGGCTCCGTGGCCTCCCCAGACACACATCTCTCTCACACACACAGCCTGACGAGAGGTGCGGACGCCCCTGTTACACACCTCTCTCACACACAGCCTGACGAGAGGTGCGGACACTCCCGACACACACCTCTCCAACACACACAGCCTGACGGGAGACACAGACGCCCCTGTCACACGTCCCCAGTGTGCCCTCCAACATGGCACCTGTGCCCTCCTGTGCAACAGTAGAGAAAAGAGCTAATTAGCCTCCGCAGCCTCATCAATACATAAACAGTCACAGCCAAGAGAACAGTCTTTATGACTCGCTAACAAGACGAGGAAGTATATGTGTGCATGACAGAGAGGAGAAGACAGGGAATGTTTGTGTGTGTGTCTGTGTGTCTGTGAGAGAGAAAGAGAGGTGGAGAGTGTATGGGGGCGCGGGGGAGTGTGCATATGTGTACGTGTGTGTTTGAGAGAGAGTGTGAATGTGTGTATGTATGTGTGTACATGTGTGTGTGAGAGCGAGGTGGAGAGAGTGTGTATGTGTCTTTGAACCTGTGTTTGTGACAGAGAGAGTGTGTGTGGGGGGGTTGGGGTTAAGTAGAAGAAGCGTAGTTGTAGTAAAAATGAGTTATAGTGTAAAGTTGATGAAGTGTTGTTTTAGTGTAAATGAGTTATAAAGTTGTTGTAGAGTAAAGTACATAAAGTGTATTTGTAGTGTAAAATGAGTCGTAGTGTAAAGTACAGGAAGTGTAGTTGTAGTGTAAATGAGTTATAAAGCAGTTGTAGTGTGAACTAGAATGCGTTTCGTGAACGAACTGCGAGAGTGTGCTTGCTCTGTGACAGAGAGAACAAGTGCCTATGAATTAACATGTATTTACATCTACTCAATCAGTGTAGTGGGGCCTTCTTCCAATATATTTTAGCAAGCAACCAAGCTCAACCATTATATTTTGGCTCCACTGACGTTTAGACATATGAGGGTATCTCAGAGTTTCGTTATACTGACTTACTGAGCTAAGTGAATTGTTGAAATTGCTATCTTGGTAAAAGGAAACATCTCTGCAACAATATTAGAATGAATGCGGTTACATAGCCAGCTTTACTTAAAGTTTATTGTAAGATAGGCCTATATGTTAGACTTAATGCAGTTAGAGTTAGTCTGTAGGTGTAGTATCAAACGTAAGCAACACTTTTACTGTATAGATAGAGAGCACGTGTATCACATTGGTTTATAGTCTGTCAAATTAGTTCTAGTTATTGGTGTTCGTTGCCATACAAAGTTAGTCTTCTCTTATAAGCCTAGGTAGTACATCTGATTAGAGCTAGCAACCATGAATTGCAGATTAAGGGGTCCCCTATCTCAGTGTTCATTTTGGCAGCTATTTTTAGATTCAGCATTAAGACAAAAATGCATATTAGTTTTAGTCACATTTAGTCATAGTTATCCTTCTTAGTTTCAGTCTAGTTTTCGAAAACTCATTACAATTTAGTCTAGTTTTAGGCACATTTAAAATTCCATATTATAGCCACATTAAACTCATTCCCTTCCCTTCTCAGGCCCAGGGACCTCCTGTGTTGTGTCAACTGCATAGTAGTCTAGCTTGCAGTACTTACATTGTGGATGCAATTAGTCTCCAAGATACAGATCTCATGCCTACAGCTGAATTCGAATTTGTTTGTAATAAATAATCGAATGTGATGATGAAGTACGGTACGCAGCGTCTTAACTGAAGCTCAACTCAACTATTACAGCAGCTAGCTTGCCGCTAACGCTAACTGAAAACACATCGGAACACAGTGGCTAGCTAGGTAGCTAGCTGCTAATAAGTAACATATATAAGTAACACATCAGCAGTAATGAATCAAGTGTACTGATATTAAATGTACTACTAAATGTACTACTAACATGCCATTCTTAAATTAAAGCCAGTGACATGATGGTTAACGATTAACGAGTTAACGATGGATACCGACAATTAGCATACCTAGCTAGGTAGCATTACCATTGGATTTCAATGGCAGTTATGCTAGCTCTGGCTATCCAGTCAAAGGAGCCTTGTTTCTGGACACGTATCACTTGACGAGCGAGGGCAATACAGTCATCTGGAAAGTTTAAAATGATACTAAACGAAGGGAAATCTACTGTATGGAGAATTTTCTGCTCAGTAGACAATGCAGATTCTAATTAGGCTGGTGGATATGTCCAATGTAAGAAGTGTGAAGTTTTAATGAAATATGATTGATGCAACTGTCGTTCTCCATAACAACTTGGATTAACCTGGATGGCTGGATGAAGTTTCAGACCGAACGTCAAAGATCTTCAATGGTAAGACTTGTCGGTTGTGCCTCTGTTGGTGTCTCGTAAAACGTGAATTTTATTAAAGCATAGCGTGTGTATTGTGTAGCTATTTCATTCCGAGATTGCAGGGGAGTGAAATGCTCCGCTCTGCTGCTGGTATACAGACAGCCGGAAAGGTTAACAAACGGAATGAAATAGCTACACATTACACACGCTATGCCTTAATAAAACCCACGTTACTCACATACTGGTTAACACTGTTAGAGCGGGTGTATAAACTGTACCTGAAACTGTTGCCACTACATTCGTTTTAATATTTTGCACTCTCTATCTAACCACTTCTGGCATTTAAGAGAGCTTCTCCTATGTCAACTGATCTAATGTCAGTTGGCTAGAGTGCGTGACGTCACAATGGCTCAACCTTCCCCATGTTAGTCAATGAGAGAAAAAGGGGATGAAAAAGAGGGATAAAAAAGGAGTGGCAAAGAGTATCGCCACGAAAAGTCATAGCAGCTTGCACCGGATCGGGCCGGACGTTTTGGTGTTTGAATGGCGTCTCTAGCTCAATCGGGCGAGGAGTAGTTAGCTGCAAGAAAAACGTACGGAATAAATAAATAAAGAAAACTTGACGATAACAATACTGTGCTTCCCTTCGGGCAAGCACACTAATGAGTTAAAAAGCCGTTGTAGTGTAAATGAGTTATAAAGCAGTTGTAGTGTAAATTAGTTAAAAATCTGTTGTAGTTTAAATGACTTATAAAGCAGTTGTAGTGTAAATGAGTTATAAAGCAGTTACAGTGTGAATGAGGTATAAAGCAGTTGTAGTGTAAATTAGTTATAAAGCAGTTGTATTGTAAATGAGTTAACAATCCGTTGTAGTGTAAATGAGTTACAAAGCAGTTGTAGTGTGAATGAGTTATAAAGCAGTTGTAGTTTGAATGAGTTTGAGTGTAAATGAGTTGTAAGGTGTAAAGCAGATTAAGTGTAGGCGTAGTGTAAATGATAAGTAAAGTGTTAAGTAGTTGTAGTGTTAATGAATTGTAAGGTTTAAAGTAGTTGTAGTGTAAATGAGTTGTAAAGTAATTGGAGTGTGTAAGTGAACTATGCCTGAATGGGAAGAGGAGGGAGCCCACAGGAGGGTGGTGTAAGTTATGCAACAGCCTCACACTGCATGGCCTACTGGCCGCCTGGAGAGCAGACAACAGTGATTAGAGCATTTTAAGGCTGAGCAGCCATCTCTAAAGCACAGCACTTAAACACACACCAGTCTGCAGGAAAGCAGGTCACCAGCTTCATCAGCTTTAATGCTCAAATCCTCCAAACACACAGACACACACACTTTTTCTCCCACACATACACACCAGTGCCAGCTGTCCTGTTCCCCTACTTTTTTTCCACATCTGAAGGAACTCTCAGTGGGCTCTTCAGTACCTATCTACTCCCCTGCTCTCCTCTGCTCTCCTCTCTTCTCCCATCTCCTCTTCCTTCCCTCCTCTCCTTCCCCATCCGTTCTTCTCCTCTCCCTTCCTCTCTTCTCCCCTTCCTCCCCTCCCCTCCCCTCCTCGCCTTTCCTCTCCTCTCCCCTCTCCTCTGATGTCCTTTCCCTGCTGCTGCTTAACTAAAGGGCCAGTGTATTTGGCTGGCATGAACTCTAATCCAGAGAGTGCACCTCTCTTCTTCCTCTTCCTCACTCCACATGTATAAATGCATGAGCAGTAGTTTCACAGCCAAACTCATTTTGGGAGGAAGAGAAACTTTTCTGCGACTGCCCTGCGGGCACTGTGGTGACATTGCAGTGAAATCATACTAATGAAAAACACAGAGAGTGAATAAAGCTGCCGTGTTTCTGGCTTTGCGCGGCCGGCTGTCCTGTGCCGGTTTGGCAGGCGCCATGGCGGGGTGCGGACAGCCCTGTAATTACGTGCTCGTCGGCGTGCCATGATGTGACCGTTAAATAACCGCGCTTGTCATTTACACGTTGTAGGCGCCCGGCGCGGAATTAAAATTCGTCTTATCGCCAGTGCTGGTTCATTAGAATTCCGTGGATGTGCGTTCCGAGTGGCGTGGCATGCGTCACGAATCAGCTGCTGTTAGAGTCTCCGCTCTCATGTGCGATGTTTAATTTGGCCCCGACCCTTCATCGACTGCCCTATCTGTGACGCAGTGACACCACTCTTACTTTCACACACATACACACTAAGGCCTCTGATTACCTGCATACCACAGTCTGAACCAGAAACCAATCATTTCTTACACTCGTGATCACGACTATGCTTAAGGGTTGATTTCCATTTGAACTGTGTTTGTGAGTGAGTGTGTGTATGTATTCGTTTGTTAGTGAGAGTGTGTATATATTCTTTTGTGTGTACGCATAAATATTCGTTTGTGAGTGACTGTGTGTACATATTCGTTTGTGAGTGAGCGCGTGAACATGTTCGTTTGTGTATGAATGTGTGTACATATTTGTTTGTGAGTGAGCGTGTGTACATATTCGATTGTGAGTAAGTGTGTGTACATATTCGTTTGTGAGTGAGTGTGCGTACATATTCAATTGTGAGTAAGTGTGTATAAATATTCGTTTTTGAGTGAGCGTGTGTACATATTCATTTGTGTGTGAGCGTGTGGTCATATTCGATTGTGAGTAAGTGTGTGAACATATTCATTTGTGAGTGAGTGTGTGTACATATTCAATTGTGAGTAAGTGTGTATAAATATTTGTTTGTGAGTGAGTGTGTGTACATATTTGTTTGTCAGTGAGCGTGTGTATATGTATTCATTTGTGTTTGAGCGTGTGTACATATTTGTTTGTTAGTGAGTCTGTGTATATTTGTGTGTGTGCGAGTGTGTGTACATATTCGTTTGGGAGTGAGCGTGTGTATATATTTGTTGGCAGTGAGTGTGTGTACATATTCTTTTGTTAGTGCGCGTGTGTATATTTTCGATTGTCTTTGAGTGTGTGTACATATTCGTTTGCTAGTGAGTGTGTGTAAATTGTGTTTGTGTGTGAGCCGGTGTACATATTTGTTTGTGAGTGAGTCTGTGTATTCGTTTGTGAGTGAGTGTGTGTGTATATTCGTTTGTGAGTGAGTGTGTGTGTATATTCATTTGTGAGTGAGCGTGTGTATATTTGTTTGTTAGTGAGTGTGTGTATATCAGGCCGTACCTAACCCAGTATGCCACCCAGCTGCTGGTGCAAACCTTGGTGAGTTCCCGCCTCGACTACTGCAACGCCCTCCTAACGGACCTGCCGGCTTGCGTGGGAAAACCACTACAGATGATCCAGAACGCAGCGGCGTCTCTGGTGTTCAACCAACCAATGAGGGCACATGTCACCCCGCTACTCACTGAGCTCCACTGGCTGCCGGTAGCTGCTTGCATCAAGTTCAAGTCACTTATGCTTGCCTACAAAGTGCTTACTGGTTCTGCTCCCACCTACCTAAATGCTCTTGTAAGGGCAAATGTTACACCCAGGACGCTGCGCTCATCCAGTGAGCGTCGTCTGGCATTGCCCCCTGTGCAAGCACGGCAATCCAGACTATTCTCAGTTGTAGGCCCACGTTGGTGGAATGACCTGCCTAGCACTACCAGAGCAGGGGCGTCCCTCTCTACCTTCAAGAAGCTCTTGAAGACCCAACTCTTCAGAGAGCACCTCCCTTCCTAAACTGGCACCTTGGCTTAACTTGCACTTAAGCAGTGACAGTCCCGCACTTCTTTTTCTTTTTCTTTCTATGTCGTTTTCTATTTTTGAAAAAAAAAAAGCAGTATTTATTGTTACACCAGGTTTTGTTGCTGTAAGCTTGATTGTTCTCTCCCTTGTACGTCGCTTTGGACAAAAGTGTCTGCTAAATGACTAAATGTAAATGTAAAATGTGTATATACAGTATATTCCTTTGTGAGTGAGTGTGTGTACATATTTTTTTGTGAGTGCGCATGTGTATATATTAGTTTGTCTGTGAGTGTGTGTACATTTTCGTTTGTGAGTGAGTGATGTATTGTTTGTTTGCTTTATGGTTGATTTCCATTTGAACTGTGTTTGTCAGTGAGCCTGTGTGTATTTAATCGTTCGTGAGTGAGTGTGTGCACATATTCGTTTGTGTGTGTGAGTGCGTGTGGAACAAGTGTATGTATGTATGTATGTACAGTGGGGAAAATAAGTATTTGAACCCCTGCCGACAAGACCAAAGAGTTGTCCAAGGACGTCAGAGATAAAATTGTAAACCTGCACAAGGCTGCAATGGGCTACAAAACCATTGGCAAGAAGCTTGGTGAGAAGCAGATAACTATTGGTGCGATTATTCCTAAATGGAAGCAACACTAAACAACTGTCACCCGCTCTAGGTCTGGGGCTCCATGCAAGATATCCCCTCATGCGGTATCGGTGATCATCCGAAAGGTGCAGAATAACCCTAGAACTACACAGGGGGAGCTTGTGAATGATCTCAAGGCAGCTGGGACCACAGTCACCAAGAAAACCATTGGCAACACACTACCCCGTAATTCTTTGAAGTACTGCAGCATTCGCAAGGTCCCCCTGCTCAAGGAAGCACATGTACAGGGCCATCTGAAGTTTGCCAATGAACACTTGAATAATTCTAAGGAGGATTGGGAGACAGGATGTGTTCAGATGAGACCAAAATCAAGCTCTTTGGCATCAACTAGACTTTCCGCGTTTGGAGGGGGAAGAATGCTGAATATGACACCATCCCCACCGTCAAGCATAGTGGTGGAAACATTATGCTTTGGGCTGTTTCTCTGCCAAGGGTACAGGACGACTCCACCGCATCGAGGGGACTATGGATGGGGCCATGTAGCGTGGAATATTGGGCTTGAACCTCATTCCTTCATTCCCTCCCATTGAAACGCAACCTTAAGGATTTTGAGAGGATCTGCAAAGAGGAGTGGACCAAAATCCCTCCTGAGATGTGTGTAAACCTGGTAACCAACTACAAGAAATGTCTGACGTCTGTGCTTGTCAACAAGGGTTATTCCACCAAGTACTAAGTCATGTTTTGCTATGGGTTTAAATACTTATTTTTTGCATCAAATGCAAATAAAGTCATAAATGTTATAAAATGCATTCTGTTAATATTCTGTTTCTCACTGTTAAAATACACCTACCATTACAATCCTAGATCACACATTTCTTTGCGAGTGGCCAAACTTGCAAAATCGGCAGGGGTTCAAATACTTATTTTCCCCACTGTATGTATGTATGTATTGTCACGTCGGGCTCTCAACCATGACAAATCAAAATCACACAAGGTTTAGTAACAGTGGCCCTCATTCTCGATCTTTTTCTGTAATTCTTCAGAAATGTTTCTTACACGACTTCGCAAAAACAACGTAAGAGAGACGCTTCCGCTGCATTCCCGCATGCTTGAAAATGTGTTCATAAGCAGCCGAAGTCTTCTCAGCTGTGTTCCTTCCGATTAGTTTCTTAGATTGATGCACGTTCTCGTGAAAGTGGATTTGCATACATACACGCAGGGTGCGATTTGTCCAAAAACCAGAGGGGGGGATGTTTTTTTTTTTTTTATCATGAAAAAAAAAAACAAGCAATACATAGGCCTAATTCTCTTCATATACATGCATCATATATGTCTACGATATGATAATCGCTGCTAGACGCTCAGTTCTTGTGCTCCCTCTCATTCACGCTGAAATACTGAAACCGAAACTGAAACTTTGAAACTGAAACGCAACTGTTTTGGACAGAACTCGCTAATTCAGTGAACAAAAAAAAAACAGAGGGGGGGTAAATCCCCACCATCCCCCCCGGCAAATCGCACCCTGCATACACGCCCCGCCAGCTCCTTATTAGGGTACGCAGCCATTAACCAAGTGTGCTGTCGGATTTTCCCAAATCCACACGAAAGCAACTCGTAACAGGTGTTTATTAATAAGATGGAGATATTTTCTTACGTTGAACTTCGAAGTCCGTAAAACACATTTAAGAAGTAATCGAAAAATGGCTACCACAAGTGTGAAGACAGGTCACGAATAGGAGTATACATTGCAGTCAGTGCTGTCAGCCAAAATTGCCACCGTAAGTGTGAAGACTGGTCACAAGTAGCCGTATAAATTGCAGTAAGTGCAGTCACAGTTCTCAGAGATTGGGTTTGGTGTTTATTTATTTATTCACTTACATTTGCAGTGGTCGTGTACATTTACATTCACATTCAGTCATTTAGCAGACGCTTCGTCTAAAGTGAAACGTAATTGTTAATGATACAAATATTCATATAGTATTTATTATTATTATATAATTAGTTTAATCCGAGGATGTCTGTAGAGTTGACGTGAACGCAATCACCAACGGGTTCTCACAAATTCAACCGTTAACCCTTTTACAGTAACACAGAGTTTTTTCAAATGTCATTCCTCAACGCGATTCCTCAAATAACCACAAGATGGCCCGTGGAATCGCATTTGAGAAGATTCCGGCAGAGTTACGACTGCTATTTCGTGTTCTGAAAGTCGTCTGAAGTTCCGAAGAAAGCACAGAAGAAAAACTATGGAGAATGGCAAATGTTTTCCTAAATCCACCGAAGTGGAGTTCCTTCTGAAATCCTTCTGAAAGTCTTCCCAACTGCTGTCGAGAATGAGGGCCAGTATTTTAATTATACTTTTGTATGGACTATGGGTAAAGTACCCCCCAAGACGATAGTGGAGTAGGGCAGACAGTGAAACAGTACGGGTGTCGTGAATGTATGCATGCGGTGGAAGTGGATGGGATGTTTGAATCGGTGCAAGTGCGTATAAATCCGGATCTCTGGACAGCGTGTCTCGCAACCGTGCTCTCTCCCTTGCAATCGTGCTTTCTCTCTCAGCCGTGCTTTCACTCTCGTCCAATCCGTCAGGATCTCCAGGCCATCTACCCATGACTCAGGGTGACTGGCTTTAAAAGCACACCGGTCCCAGGTGTTCCCAATAGCTGCTAAAGCCGACACACCTGCAGGTCATCTGAAACACAACCCCCCCCCCCCCCCATAAAAACGGGGTTCTAACAGGAACCACGACCAACAAACACACTTCCAAACAACCTACCACCTGCCCTCCCCCTCCACCAGGATTCTGCTAGTACCCTGCATACAGAAAGGAGAGGTTAATACAGCACAGGTTCATTATGATGGAAATTGATATAGTCATATAATTACCATTGCATACATGTATGCTCTTGTGTGTGTGCGTGCCATGTGTATTCACAGTCTGTCACTCACCCTCACCCATGGCCTATGCTAAACGGAACTTCCCTAGACATCCCCCCCTCTACTCATGGCCTAGGTAATACACATACCAGGCCTTTGTGTAAGCATGTTCCGGAACATTCCGTGGGGGGGTGGTGGTCACCTCACCTCCCCTCCCACTTACATCCCCATTTGCCAACCTTGACCTATCACCCCAAGGTATCCCATGATTGACCAGTATCTAAACAGTAACACACCCCCATTGACCTGTGACCTCCCATATCTGACCTTATAAAAAGTAATACTGTACGATGATATTCAGTCTTTACCCTGTCTACATGATTTGGAATTGACTCCCTGCAGGCGTACGTGAGGAATAAACACCAAGATCTTTGATTCACCTCGTGGTTCCATTGTCTAAAGTTTATTGTTGGATTCAGAGCTATCAATTACATTACAGGGGCACGTGACAATGCGTCTGCGACCACATTGTCTGACCCCTTGATATGGCGTAAGTCTAAACAATAAGCCTGCAACATCAGAGACCACCTAATCAAGCGCTGGTTAGGGCATTTTAAAGAGTTCAGAAAGGTGAGCGGGTTGTGGTCAGTAAATACCACCACCGGTACTCCTGAACCCACATGACCCAAAGCCCAGACCAAAGCCAAAAACTCCTTTTCAATTACAGAGTAATTAAGCTGATGTCTGTTGAACTTCTTAGAAAAAAAACTAACAGGTCTATCTAAACCCTCCAGGTCAGACTGCATCAATACGGCCCCTGCCCCCACGTGACTGGTGTCCACCTGCAACGTGAATGGTTTCCCCATACAGGGAGCGGCCAGCACTGGAGCACTACACAACAGGGCCTTAACATTCTGAAACGCCTCCTGACACCCAGGAGACCACACATATTCGACCTTTCCACTTAACAAATCAGTGAGGGGACTGGCAACAGACGAAAAGTTCCTGCAGAAGCTGCGGTAGTAACCTACCATCCCCAGGAAATGCATCAGCTCCTTTTTTGTGGCTGGTACCGGAAACTGTTCGACCACGAGCACCTTGGCCTGCACAGGCCGCACATGGCCCAGATACAACACTGTAGCACGGGGAAACTCACACTTCGCCAGGTTCACAGTCAGTCGTGCAGAAGTCGACCGTTCAAACAGGCTTCTAATGCGCAACACATGTGTGTCCCAACTGTCACTGTAGACAACCACGTCATCCAAGTACACAGTGCAGCCTTACAAATCCCCAACCACCCTATTCATTAGACGCTAGAACGTTGCTGGCGCATTCCGCAAACCAAAAGGCATCACTTTGTAGGAATACAGGCCAGAGGGAGTGATAAAGGCAGAAATCTCCTGCGCTCTCCTAGACAGTGGTACCTGCCAATAACCTTTAAGCAAATCGAACTTACTCACAAACTTCGCAGAGCCAACCTGGTCGATGCAATCGTCCATCCGGGGAAGCGGATATACATCAGGTTTGGTGACACTGTTAACTTTGCGAAAGTCTGAGCAAAATCTGAGGGTGTTATCCGACTTGAGAACCAGTAAGCATGGGGAGGCCCAGCTAGAAAATGATGGTACCGCAATACCATTCTCCAGCATGTACTTGATCTCAGCATCTAAATGTCTGCGCTTATCATCATACACCCGATAGAAGCGCTGTCTAATTGGTTTTGCCTCCCCCAACTCTATGTCATGCTCCACCAAGTGAGTTTGTGAGGGTGTATCACCAAATAAGCTGGGAAACCTGTCAATTAACTCAGCCAACTCAACCTGCTTCGACCGTTGCAAATGGCCTATCAGGTTATCTAAATTGCTAAGCGTCTCAGTGTTTTTAAGTCGCCCATACAGCAAGGCTTGATCAAAAGTGATAGACTCTTCCCTCCTCGTCACTGCCACTGACCGAGGGAGATAACCCACCATGATGTTTGCAAGAGCCACAGATTGGACACACTCTGAAATCTGACCGCTTTCCAGGCCTGGCTCCACCACACGGGAGTAGTATGTCTTCAACAGGTTGACATGGCAGAGCTGCGACTTCTTCCTCCGTTCCGGAGTAGAAATTATATAATTTACCTCTGAGGTCTGCTTCAGCACTGTGTGAGGCCCTGTAAACTTTGCCTGAAAAGGTGACCCCACAATAGGCAACAGACTCATCACCTGATCGCCAGGACTGAATTGGCGCAGCTCAGCTTTTTTGTTATATCCACGCTTCATTTTTTATTGGGCAGTAGCCAAATGCTTCCTTGCCAATTCGCCTGAAACATACAACCTATGCCTAAATCCATTTACATAGTCAACAAGGTTTTTTGGAGGAGCACTGCCCTCAACATCATCCCTTAAAACCGCTAGTGGACCACGTACCGAATGTGCAAACACCAATTCATTGGGGCTGAACCCTGTGCTCTCCTGTGTCACCTCCCTGGCTGCTAACATTAACCATGGCAACCCTTCCTCCCAGTCCCTGTCCAACTCTGTGCAAAATGATGGAAGTAGTGACTTAAGGGTCTGATGAAAACTCTCTAGTGTCCCCTGACTTTGAGCATGGTAGGCTGACGACTGAGAGTGTTTTACCCGAAGTTGTTTTAACACCTGTGCAAACATATGGGAGGAAAAGTTGGACCCCTGATCACTTTGAACAAACCTGGGGATGCCAAAGATTGAAATGAACTGGGAGAGTGCCTTAACTACAGACCTGGTTGTTATGGAACGCAGGGGGTATGCAGCTGGATACCTGGTGGCCTGACACATGACAGTCAAGAGATAGCTAGCACCAGATCTAGAAGGAGGTAAAGGTCCAACACAGTCAATAATTATGTGTTCAAATGGTTCCTGTGGAAAAGGCGGTATTGCACCCCCAATTCACACACGGGACGGGACGCAACAACCAAGGTTCCAAGGGCAAAAAGCAAGACGCAGCTCAGCAAGTTTAAGTGAGAAAATAGTGCCGGTTTATTTTACAAGTGCGCAAGTGCAAAAAGAATAACAAAAAGAATAATAAAGAAAATACTTTGGAAAAATAGAATTCAAACCGGCCCTTCATAGGCAATACAAAACTCACTTTCTGTTCAGGTAAGTAGACACAGCCTCACAGCAAGCTGACATGTAACACACTGGCAACCCCGAATCTTTTCTACCCAGTCTCCCCACTAGCTTTAAATAAGCCAACCAATCAATTACTAATTGGAAGAACTCACCAGGATAGGTAAATCCATACATACAATATTCACATAACAACAATTACAAAAGCCATAGAAAACACATTTAGCATAATAATATCACATCATAATAAATATAAATATTCATACATATTTCCTCATTCACTAATAGTCTTTAAATACATCCCATCAGCAATAATAATCATACACGGAAGTATTCACGGCAACTCAGCACCCCTCTCCATAAGCAAAACCCAATTACACTGTCCCAGGACAGAATAAGGACCTAGCTCCAATGTGGCTCGCGTTTCCACACAGACCAGTTTGCGGACGGACCTAGGAGACCTGCAGTTGACTCGTGAGTGTTGTGTTGCGTGTGTTTGAATGACTAACGAAAGTATTGTGAACGGAATGGAATCTGTAACTGAATCAGTGGGTGCCTCACTGTTCGCTATGTTGTTAAGTAAATAAATTAAGTTCATTGAACTGACGTGTGTTGTGGTTGTTTGTAGAAGTTAGCTTACCGGAACGTGCTGTAACTGACTAACTCGGCTTTGAAACGCTGCCACGGCCACAGCTGCAGTGTGTTGCATTATGGGAAATGTAGTGTGGTCATCAGGTTACGTGTGAAGATGTGTGTGCAAACTCAGGGCTAGACAGTAGCTACTGGGAAAACGCAACCCTCGCTTTTCACAGTCCCCAATAGCAGGAATCGGGTGCAATGGGGCCGGCGGGATAACCTGGTTTGGTTTGCCAGTTATTTGACATGTATGACACGTCCTGATGTAGTCTGACACATCTTTTCTCATCCGAGGCCAAAAGAAGTACCGCAAGATACGGTCATAGGTCTTCCTGACTCCCATATGCCCCGACTGGTCATGAGCCATCTGCAAAACCATCTTCCGAAAATTGGTTGGCACTACAATCTGTGACAGCGACAAGGGAAAATCAGACAAATGTACCAAAGGTTCTTCCATCACATTCACTCTATCAGGTTCCCTAGCCACCCGAGCCCCAGCCCGTGTCACTGCACATGCTGCAAACACCTCTGGAAAATCCCGCTCACTCTCATCAGTTTCACTACTCATCACAGAAACTGGATTAACCACTGGATGTGGAGGAACATCGGGCCACACGTGCCCCCCAGCTAATCCATTCCCAAGGATGATATGGACTCCTTCCACTGGCAATGCCGGCCGAACCGCGATGCACACCTCCCCCTGCAGCAACTGCGAGAACAGGTGCATTCTGTGCACTGGAGCAGACAAAATGAACAATCCTATACCGCGAACAAACGTTGCATCGCCAGTATCAGATTCGTCTGAAAAGGGCAGCACTGACGCTATGGCAAATGAGCCTAATGCATCTGTATCTCTTAAGATTTTAACAGGCACTTTCTCACCATCCTTTGCCAAGGACACATAGCCTGCTGATATGAAGGGCAAATATGCCTCATTACAAATTACCTCCCCCCCCCCCTTGAAAAGAAAATCGGTCTGAACCTCGACCTACCACTGGGGCGGCTAATGCAGCAGGCTTCACATTCATTTGTTGCTCTCTGTTTCTCAGAGCATAACAATCCGCTTTTAAATGCCCCTTTTTAAGACAGAAGTCACATACTCTTTCTTGGTCCCGCCACTCTGTCACATTCCCTTCAGGCTTGCCTGAACGATCAGAAAAAAATCCCCTCCCGACAGCGCCCTCCCTAGGCCCACTACGGACATTTACCCAGTCACGGCGGTGTGTCAAAACATACTGGTCTGCTAAAGCAGCTGCCTCACCAACTGTTTTTACCTGTTGTTCGGCTATATATGTAGCGATACGAGAGGGAACTGAATCTGTAAACTGTTCTAGCAGGATTTTATCGCACAATTCCTCAAAGTTTCCGGCACTAGAGGCTGTACGCCATCGTTTAAAAGTAATCACTAACTCCCGTGAAAACTCCAGGTAGGACTGTCTGTCCTCTTTCCTACCCTCCCTCAACCGCTGATGATATGCCTCCGGAATCATCTCATACATTTTAAGCACCGCATCTTTCACTGACTTGTAACTCAGGCTATCTGTCACAGACAACGCTGAATATGCCTCCTGCGCCTTCCCCGTCAGTACGCACTGTAACATAACCGTGCGATCAGCATCGGGCCAACCCCTCGTGTCTGCCACCCTTTCAAATACAGAAAAAAAAGTTTCAGGGTCCTTCTCATTAAACTTAGGAACAAGCTTCAAGTTCCCTACCATATCAAATTGTGACGCTCGGCTATTAGAAGAAACCCTGGTAACACTTTCTATGAAGCCCAGCGTTATAAGGCCCTATAAGGACATTATAAGGGCCTTAATAATGACTTATAGCGATTGCTACAATGACTTATAGCTACTTTATAACTACGTATAATGTCTTCATGATGACTCATAATCACCTTTATGATACATTATATCAGTTCATTATCAATGGTTATAATTAAAGACGGAATAATGCATTAAAAATATGTGACTGTCGGGTAACACTTGCTATGAAGCCTGCCTTTATAAGGTCCTATAAGGACATTAATGATGACGTTTAAAAGTAGCTATAAGTCATTGTAGCACTCTTTATAACTATGTTTAGCATCTCCACAATGACTCATATCCACTGCTCTGAAACGTTATGTCAGTTAATTATAAATGGTTATAATCTAAGATAAAATGATGCATTATAAATATGTGATCATAGGTTTGTGTGGGTAATCATGAATCCTATGAAGCCTGCATATATGAAGCACTATACGCACATTCATAATACCTTTAAAAACTAGTTAAGTCATTGTGGCACTCATTCTTACCTTCTCAGTCCTACGTCTTCTACCTTCTTGAGCGTGCTCTCAGGTCTGAAAGCTGTATTACCATCGATGTTTGCTTAACTGGTTGATGAACAGATTTCATTGGTCCAAAAGCGTGCGGTGTCAAAGTTATGCTTTTATGTAGACAACTTTAATATTTCCTCATTTCTGCAACTATCAGTATTTATTGTGTAGGGACATTGGGTTTGGAGTAATAACAGCAACTCTGAAGTTCAAAAGTATTAGCCCGAAATCTTTACAATGTGTTTTTGTATAAAGTCTGAGCACCTCTAGAAAGTTTTAAATAAAAGGGTTTTCATCTGTATCCTGTTGTATTTACTGTCAGCACTATTAACAAGTTCATAATGCCTTATCTTCTCTTCTCTTATAATAATCTTATATCTGTTTAAAACAACATTACCCTTTTGTCACTTTACTTAAAGCTGACAAAATACACTAATAGAATCTTATATCTGTTCATAACAACACCACCCTTTTGTCACTTTACTTAAAGCTGACAAAGTCCACTTATAGGATCTTCTAAAAGTTTATAATATTCTATGTCTGTATAGCAGCCTAGTCACCATACTAATAACCATTAATGAATATGCATAATATATCACAAAGGTAGTTATGATGTGCCGTGAAGACCTATATACATAGTTATAATGAGTGCCACAATGACTTAACTAGTTTTTAAAGGTATTATGAATGTTCTTATAGTGCTTCATATATGCAGGCTTCATAGGATTCATGACTACCCACACAAACCTATGATCACATATTTATAATGCATCATTTTATCATAGATTATAACCATTTATAATTAACTGACATAACGTTTCAGAGCAGTGGATATGAGTCATTGTGGAGATGCTAAACATAGTTATAAAGAGTGCTACAATGACTTATAGCTACTTTTAAACGTCATAATTAATGTCCTTATAGGACCTCATAAAGGCAGGCTTCATTGCAAGTGTTACCCGACAGTCACATATTTATAATGCATTATTCCGTCTTTAATTATAACCATTCATAATGAACTGATATAATGTATCATAAGGTGATTATGAGTCATCATGTAGACATTATACGTAGTTATAAAGTAGGTATAAGTCATTTTAGTAATCGCTATAAGTCATTATTAAGGCCCTTATAATGTCCTTATAGGGCCTTATAACGCTGGGCTTCATAGAAAGTGTTACCGAAACCCTCTCTCCCCCTAACGCAGGGGTCTTCAACGTTTTTCAGGCCAGGGACCCCCAAACTGATGGCCAGATGAGCAGGGACCCCCTACTATATAAATTGCATAAAAATGTTTTTGTAATACTGGGCCTAGTGCCAAATAAACATAGCTACCCTGTTATTGTGTATTCAATACTAAGCTATTCAAATAATACAAAGGTTAATATATTCATTAACATTTTTATTTTTTAACATTGAATTTAACCTAAAAAAATTTAACATTGAATTTAATTTAACATTTTTTAACATTGAATTTAATTTAACATTTAACAACATGAAAGGTACAGGGTGGCCGTGCCACTGCCATTTACAAACATACATCTTGCAAACAACTCTGAGCTATCAATTAATAACAACTTATTAAAATAATTCACAGATATATGTTTTTATTTCATCATACATAAAAAAGGGACAGTGAATCCTCAAGCATCTGTCAATGGCACACATCCTCCCACATTAGTGAGATAGTATCTTAGTAGTATCTTCTTTTCAATTACTCCTGACTGACACGATCCAACGGATGACGGAGGAGGAGTCTGGCGCATGGAGTTGTGTTGACAACATAGATGTTATAGTGAGATTGACAGGTCAACAAACCAATCACACCGCTAGCAAGTTGTTAAGATTGTAGGTGGTTAACATTAGCTAGGGGGCTCATATACCTCGCAAATCCGCTCAGACTTATTTTTCAGTTACAATTAACGTTTTTTGACCTTGTACAGTGTATATTTCTCTTTATTTATTTTTTTAAAATCTAAGCAACAAAATGTCAAACTAACAATTTATAGGTACAAACAAGACCAGCTATGGAGTTTGGTCCGCCATCTTTTATTTTTGATCTTCGAGCTCTTTAGACTTTGGCAGAAACGCGATCTGATTGGCTAGTGCCTGTGCTGTCGTATTTGCATGAAAGGTGCTGTGAGTGAACCGGTGCCCAGCTTGAGAGAGCTCCTGTGGGTAGCTGAATGTGTCGATTTGACTGAAAGATAACGTCTTCTCGATCAATTTATACGTTCACTACAATATGTTGGATTCATTTTAATGTAAATTTAAAGGGAATAAATACAATTCTGATTCGGAAGACATTTAAATTTGTGGGGAAAAAAATTGGTTGAATTTTTATTTTTTTTTTTAAATATTAAAAAAAATTGTCTTATCAACCAAAGATTTCGCGACCCCCCTGCAGTACCTCCGCGGACCCCCTGGGGGTCGCAGACCCCCTGTTGAAGACCCCTGCCCTAACGCTTGAACCGCGTCCATGCTCAACCTACCCTCTGATAACAAACTCATCTTATCTCGCTGCAAGTTGATCTGAGCCTGCTCTGTCTCGCACTTCATTTTATCATGAGCCATTTGTAACAATATTAACTCCTTCTGTTGTTCAAAAGAAAAACTAACACTAACAGGAGCACGCTCAGCACCGCCTCCCGTCTTACCCGGCAACACTTCCAGCTCCTGCCATCAATATCGAATTCACCGTCTCTTTTAACCTTCTGTCACTGATGACAATATGGTAATAATCCGCAATTTTCAATAACTAGTCCTTGGTGCAGTCCTCCAACAACAACTCCGATGGAGCCTTTAAAAACTCCTCAACCTGAGCCATGTTTAAAACTATCCAGACCAATAAACACTGTAGTCAACGCCCTGGCTGTTACCCGACAAAACTTGCGTCCCCTCTATCTACCTACCCAAGTGCTACCTAACTCACCCTAGTCTTCGTGTGATTACTTGCGGTGGGTACTTATGCACTCGATACCGCTGGCGTGAGGGAGCGACCAGTTATTGGCAACAACCCCACTACCACGGCGATGCCCCCGAGACAACCGCTCTAGCCGCTTTCACCCCAGCACTATCCACACCAAAAAAACAAACCAGCGAAACTCAAGGAGAAACGCTGCTGCACATAACAGGGGAACAATTTGTCCAACACATTAACCCAGCACGTTCACTTACCTTTCCCTGGTCCAGTAGATTTTCAACTCGGGCCCAGCCACCACGAGAACAATCACCAAACACACTCCGAATCCAAAAACGAACGAGCCCCCATATTTGTCACGTTGGGCTCTCAACCATGACAAATCAAAATCACATAAGGTTTAGTAACATTATTTTTATTATACTTTTGTATGGACTATGGGTATAGTACCCATAGTCGATAGTGGAGTAGGGCAGACAGTGAATCAGTACGGGTGTCGTGAATGTATGCATGCGGTGGAAGTGGATGGGATGTTTGAATCGGTGCAAGTGCGTATAAATCCGGATCTCCGGACAGCGCGTCCTCTCTCTCTCGCAACCGTGCTCTCTCCCTCGCAATCGTGCTTTCTCTCTCAGCCGTGCTTTCACTCTCGTCCAATCCGTCAGGATCTCCAGGCCATCTACCCATGACTCAGGGTGACTGGCTTTAAAAGCACACCGGTCCCAGGTGTTCCCAATAGCTGCTAAAGCCGACACACCTGCAGGTCATCTGAAACACAACCTGCCCAGCAAACCACAAGAGGCGGGGCCGTATGTATGTATGTATGTATGTATGTATGTATGTATGTATGTATGTATGTATGTATGTGTGCATGTATGTAAGTATGTATGCATGTATGTATGTATGTATGTATGTATGTATGTTTGTTTGTATGTATGTATGTATGTATGTATGTATGTACTGTATGTATGTATGTAAGGGTTCAAATATTTTGGAAGTTGATTTGTGTGTGTGACTTGTTTTGTACTTGTCTGTCTGTACTGTCTAAAAGGTTTTAATGTCTTAATGTGTGTGCGTGTTTATTTCTGTTTCCTCCATCGCAGGTTTTACTCTCCATGTCTTCATTTTTCAGGTGTGTGTGTGTTTATTTCTGTGTCCTTTCTCGCAGGTGTGTGCTTGTGTATGTCTGTGTCTTCAGTCGCAGGTGTGGGTGTGGGTATGCGTGTGTTGGTACCTGAACAGACGCTCCGGTGTGTGTGTGACTGCCCCTGGTCCTCAGGGGGGATCTCATTAGCATTGGCTGGCTGCCTGTGTTATCACCGATTGTGTGCCCACTGGACGGCGAGTGTGTGTTTGTGTGAACGGCCTCCAGGACTCACACACTCATCCTGGCCACGTAACGAGAGTGGAGATTTCTTTCCCTCTGCTATCTCTCTCTCTCACTTTCCTCTCTGTCTGTCTCTCTCTGTCTATCTCTCCCTCTCTCTCTCTCACACTCTCTGTGTCTATCTCTCTGTTTCTCTCTGGCAGCTATGGTTGCCCAGGCAGCCTTCTCCGTAATGATCCCAGCTGGCTGGCCTCCTAATGGGATCTGATTGGTTCGACTAGCGTCTGATCCAGATTCATTGGCATCCCAACCTCTGACTTTAACGCAAGTCCGACTGTAATTTCTGAGGTTATTATTTTTCTTTGTTTTGCCTTGTTTTCTCCTCTCAGAGGGGCTGGCAAGAGAGAACTATAATTACGTCTCTGCGGTTCCGTTCTATACACAGTGGGGAGTGCGCTTCATTTTAGGAAAACAATTTTTACAAATCTGTGCTGCCCGGCTGAAAGTCAGTCCACACGTCGCAAACACAGTTTACTAGACTGCAGAAAGAGAAAGATAGGGAGAGAGAGAAGGAGAGGGAGGGTCAGAGAAAGAGAAGGAGCGAGAGAGAGGGAGAGAAAGAGAGGGAGACAGAGGGTCAGAGAAAGAGAATGAGAGAGAGAGAGGGAGGGAAAGGAGTGAGATGGAGGGAGGGGGAGAGAAAATAAGTCCCTTTGCCTGTGCGTTCAATGTGTACATGTTCTATATGTACATTCGATTTATGTGTACTGGTTCTATGTGTACATGTTCTATATATACATTGGTTCTATGTGTACATGTTCTATATATACATTGGTTCTATGTGTACTGGTTCTATGTACATATGTATGCTGCCTTCCTATATATATATGCTGCCTGCATCAAAGGACAAATCACCCAATCACACAGCTGCAAACACAACACATACATTATCACACACACACATTGGACTGTTGGACTTGTGTGTCTGTGTAAAGAAATTACCTGAGTTGCCTGTTGATTGAAGAATAAAGCTAAAAACTTCTTTTGAACCTCCCATTTTGCTAACGTATATGGGAAACCCTATAGAGGCCGCGCTAGGTATTAGCATCAATTAATTCACGTTAATGTTTTTGTATGAGCCTGACATTTGCTCTGCAGATAGATAACAGGTTCCGAAGTTTGTTGAATGTTTTTCAACAGCATTGCTTTGAGTAATAAAAACCTCAATATTTGGTTATAAATTGTTTCTTCATTTTTTTATAGCTCATACTTATTCTAATGTGAATTAGAAAATATATTTTAAAACTCGCAAGGTAAAAAAAATAAATATTAATAATAATAATAATATCGTGGGGTGTATCGAACTGTGGGTCAAGAATCGTGATACGAATCGAATCGTGAGGTAGGTGTATCGTTACAGCCCTAATATGCACACACATTGAGACATACAGTACTGTGCAAAAGTTTTTGGCAGGTGTGAAAAAATGCTGTAAACTAAGAATGCTTTCAAAAATGGAAGTGTTAACAGTTTATTTTCATCAATTCTTCATAAATTAACAAAATGCAGTGAAGGAACAGAAGAAAATTCTAAATTAAATCAAAATTTGGTGTGACCACCCTTTGCCTTCAAAATAGCATCAATTTTCCAGATACACTTGCGCACAGTTTTTGAAGGAACTCGGCTGGTAAATTGTTCCAAACATCTTGGAGAACTAACCACAGATCTTCTGTGGATGTAGGCTTCCTAAAATTCTTCTGTCTCTTCATGTAAACCCAGACAGACTCGATGATGTAGAGATCAGGGCTCTGTGGGGGTCATACCATAACTTGCAGGACTTTCTGTTCTTCTTTAAGCTGAAGATAGTTGTTAATGACATTGGCTGTATGTTTGGGGTTATGTTCTTGCTGCAGAATACATTTGGTGCCAATCATACGCCTCCCTGATGGTATTGCATGATGGATTAGTATCTGCCTGTATTTCTCAGCATTGAAGACTCCATTCATCCTGACCAAATTTCCAACTCCACTTGCAGAAATGCAGCCCCAAACTGGAAAGGAACCTCTACCATGCTTCATTGTTGCCTGCAGACTCTCATTATTGTACCTCTCTCCAGCCCTTCGGCGAACAAACTGTCTTCTTCTACAGCCAAATTTTTCTAATTTTGACTCATCAGTCCAGAGCACCTTCTGCCATGTTTCTGCACCCCAGTTTCTATGTTTTCGTGCTTAGTTCAGTCACTTGGCCTTGTTTCCTTGTCGGGGTAGAGCTTTTTGGCTGCAACTCTTCCATGAAGACCACTTCTGGCCAGACTTCCCCGGACAGTAAATGTCTGTACCTGGGTACCACTGGTTCCTGCCAGTTCTGAGCTGATGCCACTGCTTGAAATCTTCCGATTTCGAAGGTAAATAAGCTTGATGGGTTTTTCATCAGCTGCATTAAGTTTCCTTGGCTGACCACTGCGTCTACGATCCTCAACGTCTTCTTCAAAAGAGCTTGAACTGCACATTTTGAAACCCCTGTCTGCTTTGAAATCTTTGTCTGGGAGAGACCCTGCTGATGCAGTATAACTACGTTGTGTCTTGTTGCTGTGCTCAGTCTTACCATGTAAATGGATAAAAAATAAACATTTATTGTTTACATTTTTCAAAGCATTCTTAGTTCATAGCATTTTTTCACACCTGCCTAAAACTTTTGCACAGTACTGTATATACACACACACATACAGTACACTCAATACTCTGCTAGACAAAAATCAACATATCCTCTTCTCATATCCAAGGTGTCCAGCGTTTAATCATGAAAGCAAATTACTTCCATTTTCTCTCTCTCCCTCTCGCTCTCTTTCTTTCTCTCTCTCTCTCTCCCTCCCTCCCTCCCTCTTTCTCCTCCCTCTCTCTCTCCTTCCCTCACTCTCTGTGGACTGTTTAAGCAGACAGAGTAACAAGGAGAATGACCAATGAGAACAGATAGAACTGGAATACTGAGATGAGCAAACAGCCTGAACACACTATTTCTCAAGGTGTCAGCACGATTCAGTGTGTGTGTGTGTGTGTGTGTGTGTGTGTGTTTGACCTGTGAGATGATAGCTGAGGTGTCACAGGCTAGTTCTACTGCACAGAACACAATCACAAATCTGCTGAGAAATTCCAGGTGGAGGGGGGATGGGAAGGGGGATAGAGAGACAACCAACAGAGCGATACTCTTAGCATCAAATATAGAGTGAAAGGGAGAGGAGATAGTGGAAGAGAGAGATAAGAAAGGGTGAGAGAGAGTGGAAGGGAGAGTGAGAGGAAGAAATGTGAGGGAAAGAGACAGGGGATAATAGAATGAGGCAAAGAAGAGGAAAGGAGAAAGAGAGATAGGGGTTGTAGGTATCGACAGGGTTGGAGGTAGGTTTTTAGAAATTTGACAAACAAAAAGGATTAGCTGTTACACACACATGCACATATGTACACAAAAAATACACACACATACACACACACATTCTGGTCAGTGTATGTCCACATGCAAAAACATACACATACATGCTCTATTGCACATGTAGTCACACACAAAAACACACATTTGTCAATCTCATATCAATCTCATAACTGCTTCAGGCGACAGGACCTGCACAGCAAATGTACCATTCACTGAGGAGACATAATTACACACCTTTCCTCCTGTGTGAGTGTGAGTGTGTGTGTGTGTGTGTGTGTGTGTGTGTGTGTGTGTGTGTGTGTGTGTGTGTGTGTGTGTGTGTGTGTGTGTGTGTGTGTGTGTGTGTGTGTGGTGTGTGTGTGTGTGTGTGATTGCTCTCTCTGCTTTAAAAACATCTACAGTATGGAGTGAATCATCTTCTCAGGGATCACTTTGGAATGGGTCTGGCCCTGATGTTATAATACACACTCACAGGCATCCACACACACACACACACACACACACACACACACACACACACACACTCACACTCACACTCTCATACACACAGGGGCGGATTTAGAGGCGGGGCCAGGGGGGCCGAGGCCCCTCCTCTAATTTGATTGGCCCCTGATTGGCCCCTGTTCTGCCAATCACCTGGCGAGAAAACCAAGCGGAGAATTAAATGATCACTGCTGCAGTTCCACCTCTAAACTGTTGGTGGCAGTGCGCCGGTTGCGTCAATACAAGTGAATAGAAGAAGAAGCGTTCTGTTCCTGCCGGTTGCTGCGTAGCGCAGCATTTTGTACACATGCTGTTTTCATGACGAATGCAGCATATAACTCACTCTGGTTGTTTAAAAATACACATGGGTTGGGTCCTAAGGCTTTGGTGACCACCAAAACGAACTTTGGTTGGCTGAAAATCACGTCAATCAATCAGATAGCCACGCGATATTCTTTGTTTGTTTTCAGTGAATCTCAAATGGTGCACTTCATCAGACATATCGTAGTAGACAGATGAATGGCGAGGTAAGAGAAACAAAATGAAGGTGCATGGTATTTTGAAAGAGGTCGATCATCACCAATAGGCT
>NC_137921.1:41855270-41877770 GCF_963457725.1 Sprattus sprattus | reverse complement strand
TGCAAAGAGCTCATCTTATGGAGACAAGTCAAACAAAACAGCAGAATTCTCAGGAATGTCAAAACAGGATAAAAGCTGCACACAACATGATTTGTGTATGTGGTGTGTGTGTGGTGTGTGGTGTGTGGTGTGTGTGTGTGTGTGTGTGTGTGTGTGTGTGTGTGTGTGTGTGTGTGTATGTATGTGTGTGTGTGTGTGTGTGTGTGTGTGTGTGTGTGGTGTGTATGTGAGTGTGTGTATGTGAGTGTGTATGCATATGTGTATTTCCATAAGTGGGTGTAGGTGCAGGGTGTGTGTGCATGAGTGTGTGTGTGTGTAAGAGAGAGAGATGGTGGCAGGAGGTAATGACTCTCCCTCCTGACTCTCTGAATCAGCTATGTAAAATGCAGCCTGTCACCTCTCCTCTCCACTTAGGAGTCACCTCTCCTCTCCACTTGTGTGTGTGTGTTTGTGTGGGTGACAGAGATAAAGAGAAAGCATCAACCATTTTTGATAACTTAGACTGCGAGTGAATGAAAGTATAGATTTCATTCAACTTCGTTAGTGTGAGTGTGTGTGAATGTGTGAGTGTGTGTGTGTGTGTGTGTGTGTGTGTGTGTGTGTGTGTGTGTGTGTGTGTGTGTGTGTGTGTGTGTGTGTGTGTGTGTGTGTGTGTGTGTGTGTGTGTGTTTGTGTTTGTCTGTCTCATCCATAGATGTTTGCCTGGCTGCCTTCTTTTGTGAATGCATACATAGATGGGAATACCATGTGGGAATAAAATACTCTGTGTGTGTGTGTGTGTGTGTGTGTGTGTGTGTGTGTGTGTGTGTGTGTGGAGAAGTACACACACCCTGATGATGCCAGCGGGAAGGATGGAGAGAGGAAGAAAAAAAGTACATGTGTGTCTGTGTGTGTGTGGTGGGGGGTTGTAAGAGGGGGAGAGTGTGTGTGTGTGTCTTGCTTGAAGTGGCTGTGAGCAGGAGAGTTTGTGTGTGTTTGTGTGAGTGTGTTATCCCTGTGTAAACTGGAGAGTGCTAACTCAAAGTCAGAGGGCTGTGGAGTCTAATATAGTCGCTCTGCCTTTAAATGAGACCACTAGGGGCCAGGAGAGGCTTCAGAGGCTAAACACACACACACACACACACAAACTCATACAGAAACAATCTCCTACACACACACACACACACACTCACACACACACAAACTCATACAGAAACAATCTCCTACACACACACACACACACACACACACAAACTCATACAGAAACAATCTCCTACACACACACACACACACACACACACACACACACACACACACACACACACACACACACACACAGGCTCCTTAGGGTTCTGTGAGCTGCTCCAGTCAGCAGCAGATTCAATTCTGACTAAAACTGGCACTGGCACACACACACTATCCAACATTCTTAAAACTTCCTTTAGACTCTCATAAGAATAAACAAGTGATCACACTGTAAACACACACACACACACACACACACACACACACACATACTAAAGCATTTGCCAAGTAGGTCAGGGCTTTATGTTAACCAATGAATCCTGATTTGGGCAGCCTCTTTAGGTCCCTGTGGTTCTGGTTCTGTGTCACACGTGTGTGTGTGTGTGTGTGTGTGTGTGTGTGTGTGTGTGTGTGTGTGTGTGTGTGTGAGTGTGTGTGTGTGTGTGTGTGTGTGTGTGTGTGTGTGTGTGTGTGTGTGTGTGTGTGTGTGTGTGTGTTTGTGTGAGAGAGTGTGTTTGTGTGGTGTGTGTGTGTGTGTGTGTGTGTGTGTGTGTGTGTGTGTACTGCCCTTCGTGCATCCAGGATTGTTATTGAAACTAAAAACTCAGACAAAAACAAATGGTTTGAAAAGTTTCTGTAGGAGCAGAATTGCCCCATGAATTTTGTTTTGCTTTTGTTGGAGCTTTATTTTGACATGGTCTCAGGTCACCTGATCACCTTCAAAATGGCGTCTTCCATGTGCTTGAGGCTGAGTCTAGAGGATGATATAAGGAAGGCACAGATAAATAAAGAGACAGTGCTGGCCATCTTTTTTGATGTAGAGAAGGCCTATGATATGGTCTGGAGGGAGAGCCTTCTCATCAAACTTCAGATGTTAGGTGTTAAAAGTGGGATGTGTCAATGGGTCAGAATTGTTTTATCTGAGCGGAAGATCATAGTTAGGATCAATGGGTGTTATAGTAAAGAGTATAAGGTTGAGAATGGTACACCTCAAGGCAGTATTATTAGTCCAGTTTTATTTTTGTTAATGATTAATGATGTGTTTAAAAGTATTCAGGGGTCCATTAAGGTTGCGTTATTTGCAGATGATGGTGCCACGTGGAAGAGAGGGAGGAATGTTAGCTATATTGTTGGTAAAATGCAGCAAGCAGTAGATATTGTCCAGAAATGGGCTCTTGAATGGGGATTCAGGATTTCTATTGATAAGACAAAAACGATGTTCTTTACAAGGAAAAATGTCAATCAAGAGGTATCTATAGATATTGCAGGAAAAGCACTCGAAAGGGTTGAAAATTTTAAGTATCTTGGTTTATGGTTTGATAGGAGGTTAACATGGAAAGTACATATACAGAAAATGCTAGCCAAATGTAAAAAGGTTTTGAATGTTATGCGGTGCTTGCTTGGAGTGGAGCGGGGAGCTTGTAGGTCGACCATGAGAACCATCTATATAGGACTTATAAGATCAGTGTTTGATTATGGGTGTATAGCATATAGGTCTGCAGCTAATACGCATTTGAAAACGTTGGATATTATCCAGAATCAAGCACTACGACTGTGTTGTGGAGCGAGGAAGTCTACACCTATAAACGCATTACAGGTTGAGATGGGGGAAATGCCTCTTTGTATGCGAAGGGATCAACTTGCTTTAGTTTACTGGGCAAATTTAAAGGGACATAAGGAGGATCATATAGGCCAAACTGTCCTTCTTAAATGCCAGGAGAGAGACAAAAGTCAGATAAAAAGTTTTGGATGGGTAATATCCCAAAAAGTTAGTGAAATGGAGTTGCAAACAATTGAAGTGAGTCCCACATTGAGCTTCCCAACAGTCCCTTTGTGGTTGGTGGGAAGTCCTGTTGTGGATATAGGTCTTTTGGAACTTAAGAACTCTGGGGAACTCAATAGTTCTATTGCAGAGGGGTATATAACAAATACATATGGTAATAGGGTAGTAGTGTACACTGATGCATCAAAAACAATAGATAATAAGGTGGGCACAGCATTTGTTATACCAAGGTACAAGATTAGGGAAAGGCTGAGTGACAATCTAGCTGTATACACGGGAGAATTAGTAGCAATTCTCAATGCAATATCCTGGATAGAGAGCAAGGAGGTTATAGTTCAGCAGATTCCTCCTCTGCGCTGTTAAGTATCCAGAATTGGTCATCAAACTCTAGACAAGACATCATAGTGGATATCCTGCAGGTGGTGCATAGAGTGCAGTGCTATGGGGTTAATGCTGCCTTTGTGTGGGTGCCAGCTCATATAGGGGTAATAGGAAACGAATGCAAAAGAAGCTGCCCTTTTGCCTGAGGTCAGCCTAAGCATTACGTATAGTAAGGCAGTAATAAAAAGCATAGTCAAACACAAGCTAAAGGAAAACTGGCAAAAGATGTGGGATAGGGCAAGTATGGGGAGAGTGTACTACAGCAATCAAAGGTTTATAGGCAGTGCCAGAAGTACCTATAGGTCAACAAAGGAGGAGGATAAAATATCCAGAATAAGGTTTGGGCACACAGGATTAAGTAGTACGTTGGTTTTAATTAAAAAACATGAGAATGGTAACTGTAGTGAGTGTGTACCTCAGACAGTAGAAACTATAGAGCATGTCATTGAATCATGTATTAAATATAGTCAGGAAAGGCAGCAACTTATTCAGCAACTCCAGGAAGAGGGAGTACCTTTGAGGACTAGTGACATAATGAAGAAAAGTTCTAATGAATTTTGTTTGAAAGAACTGGATTAAGTAAGAGGCTGTGAGGTAGGAATATCCAGGCTCACACTCCATTTCAGAAGGTGGAGGTAATGCACCAAACGTTGTTTGCCAACAGCCAAAAAAAGGGGGAGAAGAAGAAGAAGAAGAAGAGGCTTGAGGCTGAGTTAGACAATGGAAGTTAGCTATGGAAGATGCTGGAAATTAATAGTTTTTACTAAATGTACGTCAAAAAATGTTCAAAGTTCCTGTTAGATACTGGGACTGTAACGCGCTTCACTGCTGTACGCTTCACTGCTTTACGCTTCACTGCTTTACCGCTATGCTGCATTAACACTTTATTACTTTACTGCTTGAACACTTTAGCTTAATTTTGGACATTTGGAATTACCTTTTGTTTTCACTGGACTACCCTTGGCTGTTTATCCCCTGCTTGCCTGCCCTGCATACCTCCCTTTGCCTGTCCTCCTGTCTGCTGGTCTGCAAAAAAAATGTGCCTGCAGAAATTGCAAAACTTGCGCTTAACCAGAGGAGCCAGAAGGAAGGAAGGAGCAAGAGTCCTCAGGGACTCCTGGGATAGCTCAGTCCTCCAGCAGAGGCTCAGCCTTCAGCAATGTCATTTCCTCTCTGCATTACCCCATGCTGACAGCTCAGTAAATGGGCAACATCATGCCAATATGCTAACGATCGACCGCTAACACAGATGATCATCAGACACTTGATGAGACGAAAGGAGAGGAGAGGAGAGGAGAAGAGTGGAGAGGTGAGGAGAGGAGAGGAAGAGGAGAGGGGTGAAGAGGAGGAGGAATGGAGAGAAGGAGAGAGGAGGGAATAGGAGGAGAGAGAGGTACACACAGAGAAGAGGAGTGAGGATGAATGGACATGATTCAGGATTAGTGAGAAAACACACACACATTTGAGTGAAGGAACGAATGAGACAGGGAGAGAGAAAGAGAGAAGAGAGGGGATCTGGAGAGCAAAAGGCAGAGGGAAGGAGAGATGTTAACATGTTTCAGGTAAACGCTCGTAGGGGCTTAAATAGGGAAGGGTTCTGGTTCATTTAGAGGGTGGCAGGGAGAGGGAACATCTGCTTTAATGAATTCACTGGCAGATCCAAAATACATTACCCACTCTCTCTCACACACACACCTAACACACACACACACACACACACACACACCTCCCACTCTCAGCACTCTTACAACAGCATGCCAGACGGCCTCAGCCCACCCCAACAGGGGGATGGTGCTGGCACAGGCCTGGGAATGGGGGACGGGGGGCAGGGGGGGGGGGGGGGGGGGACGCAGGGTTTCGGCAGGATCATCCCTGCTTTCCTTTCAGACCCCAAAGGAAAAACTGACAAAGAGGGTAAGGGTGTCATGGCCCAGATGATTCAGAGATACACACACCTGTCCAACTAACTCCGCCCCCACAGCAGATGATGCAGAGATACACACACCTGTCCAACTTACTCAACCATGCAGCAGATGAGTATCAGCTCTAGCACAGACAGACCTAGTGGGTTAGGCCCTGTTCAGCCCCAAGAACAGTACAGACCCAATGGGTTAGGCCCTGTTCAGCCCCAAGAACAGCACAGACCCAGTGGGTTGCATTCATGGCAGAGAAGTATGTGGTCCTCTGATGTACAAAGGATTTGAAAAATGGGACAAACACCCAGTTGAAACCCCAATGAATGCTGCCTTTAAAAAAAAAAAAAAAATTCAATTTCAAAATGATCCACCCAAACTTGGAAAAGTCTGAGGAAAGTCCAATTTTAACAATATTACTTGGGGAAAAAACGGATAGTGCCAAAAACGCAGCAAGATACTTGGAAGCCTGCCGTTGAAAAAGGGAATCATTTCACCAGCTAAACTCCTGAAGAGACAAAGACACACAAACACACACACTCACACACACACACACACACAAACACACACACACACACACACACACATACACACACACACACACACACACGCAAACAAACAAACCTGTTCTGTGTACTGCCTTCATGTAATATTGTACTTTTCTTTTTCTTTTAAATATGAATTCTTTGGCAATATCAATTTAGTTTTTTTCTTTTCTTTTTGAATTTGAATTTGATTGAAAGGAGGAGTGAGAGTGAACCAAGCGAGAGGGAGAGAGTGAAAGGAGAGAGAGGGAGAGAGAGAGCGGAGGGGTGAGTCAGGCGGCTGGTCCAGATGGCTGTTGTGTGTCTGGTGCTGTGGGATGGGTCTTGGGCACACAGAGGCTAGTACTGATAGCGTGTGTGTTGTGTGTCTGTGTGTGCCAGTATGTGTGTGTGTGTACTCCTGTATGTGTGTGTTCTTCTGTGTGTGTGCCTGCCTGTGTGTGTGTGCCCGCCTGTGTGTGTATGTACTCCTGTGTGAGTGTGCACGCCTGTGTGTGTGCCTGCCTGTGTGTGTGTGTGTGTGTGTGTGTGTGTGTGTGTGTGTGTGTGTGTGTGTGTGTGCCCGCATGTCAGGCACGTGCACAGACATTTTGGGGGGCAGGTGCTCAAACTTAAAAAAAGGGCACCCATCGCAGAAATGATTTATGAAATTAAAAATAATAAATTAATAAATGAAAAACACAGTAGGATATTTTCAACTTATACATTTATTTTTAACAAACTAACTTAAATTATCATGAGCTCCTCTGGACCAGGTAGGGTAACAGATTCTTCCTAATTTGTTTTACTAATTGATGGCCTGATCCAAGAAAAAAAAAGAGCTGCTTGCTGCAGTTCCCTGTGTTTCTGCTTTTGGAGTCACTCTTTTCCTTGGCATAATGCTGCAGATTTTGTAAAAGAGATTAATAAATGTTGTGCATAATAATCAAGAGTGACTTACATACTCTCTATAAAGCTGACAACACAGTACACACACATTTTTTTACTGTTTTTTGACAGAGTTGAAGCATAAGCAGCATTACACTCAACAATATTACACACAACAATATAACACAATATTCCTCACCAGACTGTCATGTAGCTCAACTTAAAGTAACACTATGCAACAATTTGACACTTTTTGAGGTACGGTTCTATAGGCAACTCAATTTGGTACCATCTTCAAATTCATTTTTAAAGCATATGGTCATGTGAAGGACAGATAAACACCTGTGTCTCCCCCCCCCTAGCTATCCAAGATACGCCCTATGTACTTATGTGTAACGGGCTGGAACATCTCGCACAAATGGATTTTGTTTATACTGCCAAAAGACACCAGTTAGTGTGTTGGCAAGGTTCCATGAGTGTCAGCTGGGCTGTTGGTGGTGTTTGCAAGGTTTTTACATGCCTTTTAGGTAGTTAGCGTGCTAGTTTTGGAACAGAACTCCATATTGCTGCTTTAAGACCTACATTTCATTTCAATAATTACGATTTTTAAATGAAACAAAACTAGTGAGCTTGTCTAATTTGTAGAACAGTAAAACTGTCTTTAAATGATATGCCTGCCTGCCTGTCTGCCTGCCTGTAGCCTATCTCTCTCCCTCCCTCTCTTCCTTAAACATGACAAATGTCAGGAAACAGCTGGACAAGGCTTTGAAATCACGGATTTCGTGAGATTTGTGGTTGTTTATTTTTTAGGAAACCTCGGACCAGTGCGACGTAATGTTTTCAGCGGCGCTAATGTTGTGGTTAATTTATCACGAAACAACGTTGGGGGATTGCAGAAACACCGTCATTACCTGTTTGTCTGATGCTGCGGGTCAGAGAAGAAATAGCCTGCAGCCGAGCTTCAGCCGTATGGCCAGGCACTCGGCAAAGCATGAGCACGGTAAGTTAGTGAAGGTGGAGGAGGGAGGGGCACGGCGGGTGCTTTTGAGCGCCGCGGAGCATGTCGGGGCTAAATTCTCACAAGAACTCAAATAAATGCCCCGTCAGATATAAAAACACATTTGGGGGGACTTGATGAGAGAGAGAGTCATTTTTATTCTTAAATATTGATGAATGAAGGAAAAAAATGGCTCCAGCAAAAGGGGCACCTTTCTCATCCAGGGCAAAAGGGCAGGTGCTTGAGCACCACTTGGGGTCTATCTGTGCACGTGCCTGCCGCATGTGTTTGTGTATGTGTGCCCCCCTGTGTGAGTGCCTGCCTGTGTGTGTGTGTGTGTGTGTGTGTGTGTGTGTGTGTGTGTGTGTACCTGCATGTGTGTGTGTACTCCTGTGTGTGTGCCCGCCTGTGTGTGTGTGTGTACCTGCATGTGTGTGTGTGCCCACCTGTGTGTGTCTACTCCTGTGAGTGTGTGTACCTGCCTGTGTGTGCGTGTACCCAGCTATGTGTGTGTGTACTCCTGTGAGTGTGTATACCTGCCTGTGTGTGTGTGTGTGTGTGTGCCCACCTGTGTGTGTGTGCCCGCCTATGCGTGTGTGTGTCAGGTAGCGAGAGAGCGGCATGTGCAGTAAAAGGCATGTGAGTTATTCCTGCTAATTTGGACTCTAAATGAGCTAAACGAGCTTGGTGTGTGTATTTTGTCCCATGCTTGCTGCCATAGGCTGTCTCATTGTTGGTAGTTCAGAGATAAAAGGCCATTGAGCTCATAGGACATCCCCACCTCTGGGTTTAAATAGTCTTCTCCTCCCCTCCCCTCTCCTCTCGTATCCTCATATCCTCTCTTCGGATCTCCTCCCCTCCCCTCCCCTCCCCTTTCCTCTCCTCTCCTTCCATCTCCTTGTCTACCTTTTCTTCCCCTCTCCTCTCCTCTCCTCTCCTCTCATCTCCTCTCCTCCCCCCCACCCCTCTCATCTTTTCTCATCTCCTCTCCTCTCCTCTCCTCGCATCTCCTCCCCTCCCCTCCCCTCCCCTCTCTTCTCCTCTTCTCTCCTCCCCTACCCTCCCCTATCCTCCCCTCTCCTCCCCTCTTCTCTCCTCTCCACCCCTTTCCTCCCCTCTCCCCTGCCACCTTTGCGCTCCTCCCTCCATTGCTCTCTGGATGACTCTTTTACTGTCTCTGTCGTTTGTTATCTTATCGCTTCAGTGCAGGTGTGTTCAGCTCGCTTGAGAAGTCATTTGATTATCAAGTATTTAGGTATTGAAATCAGTGTTTCTTTGTCTCTCTCTTATTCTCTCTCTCTCTTTCTTTCTCTTTCTTGTTCTCTCTTTCGCTCTCTCTCTCTTTCTCTCTCTCTCTGTCTGTTTTCCTTCCTCTCAGCGGGTAGTTGTCTGGAACAATGCCACAGCTGCCTCAGAGGAACCTGAGAAAAATCAATTCCACCTCGTCTCTCCTGTGCCCAGGGTAGCGTTAAGAAACACACACCTTCCTCTCCTCCTTACAGCTCAGTCAGCCATGAAACAAAGAGTTGGAAAAGAAACAGCTGAGCTGGTCAGAGTCGAGGGCTTTACAAGAGACGGACAGAGGCAGAGAAAAAAGAGGAGGAGAGAGGGTGAGGGAGAGAGGGAACATTTGGAGGGAAAGAGGAGGTGGAAAAAGAAGGAGAGGAGGTGGAGGAGAGAGAGTGAGAGAGAAAGAGGGGGAAACGGAGATGGAAAGACAGAGGGAGAAGGAGACAAAGGATAAAAAACAAATGAATAAAAGCAGGATAGGGAGAGAGAGAAGAACTGAGATGAGGAGGGAGGGAAGAGAGAGATGGATATGAAGTAATGAGAAGAGAGGAATGGAAACAGGAAGAGAGGAGGGGAAAACAGGAAGGAGTGAAGAGTCAGAGGCATGAAGAAGTGAAGCTGGGGCTAAGAGCCCCCCCCTGAGGCAGTAGGCAGTAATCCAGGATGGGGGGGTTAAATATCTCCAAATAGACAGCAGATGGGCCTTAAACTGCTCCTAGTATAGAGCCCATAAAGTGCCCTCGTCTCCATTATGTCCCTGTGGCTGCCGTGCCCCCCCCCCCCTCGTCTCTCTGCTTGATCCCCCCCCCCCCCCCCCCCCCACACACACACACACACACACACACAGACACACACATACACACACACACACACACACACACACATACACGTCCCTGTGGCTCCTTTTGCCTCCTCACGTCTCTCTGCTAGATTGCCCATAATAACGCTACCGCACAACCCCTGTGAAAGTGCCAAATAGTGATGATTAGAATGGAAATATGTTTATCATGTCCACATTTCTGTTTATCATTTGTTCTTCCCTCCTGTGGGGCACATGAGAGGGACCAGACTGGGCTAGTCTCCTGACACACTGACACACACACACACACACACACACACACACTCACACACACACACAAACACTTGCACAAAAGACAAGTCACAGAAGAGTTCCTCAGAACACCTAAGACTGCAGCCACCAACCCAATGTTATAGAGATGATGCTGATGCCCATAGACACGGATAGCTGATGCCCATAGACACAGACCGCTATGATTTAGACGAGAGCCAGACTAAAGCCAGATGAGGGCCAGACTAGACTAGACTAGACTCAGCTATAAGGGCCAGATGAGGGCCAGACTAGGGCCAAAAGAGGGCCAGCTATGAGGGCCAGCTATGAGGGCCAGCTATGAGCAGCTATGAGGGCCAGCTATGAGCAGCTATGAGGGCCAGCTATGAGCAGCTATGAGCAGCTATGAGGACCAGCTATGAGGGCCAGCTATGAGCAGCTATGAGGGCCAGCTATGAAGGCCAGCTATGAGCAGCTATGAGGGCCAGCTATGAGGGTGTGAAAAAGGCCCGAGCTGGCCATCTCACCATGTGGGATGTAGCCTGGTAGAATGGAGGTGCAGGCACGAATACACGGCACGGGAGACAGTGGCTTCCATAAAAATAGCTATATTTATTTACAATAGGGTTTTTGTAAAAACCCAAAAACATTTAAACACAAACTGAACACACTCAAGCCTATACTAGCCCTTTCGTGCATGGTGTCCACATGCGTGGACAGTTCATTAAACTTCATTTTGTTTCGCATTATCATAGTAATATTCTCCAAAACACATAGGGGCAGTGACAGTAGACTCAGAGCAATATAATAACAATATGTATAATCTTGTATTTGGAATGTTAACTGGGTAATGACATCATTAAGTCAAGATGGCTGACGGTGCTGAACATGTGCTGAATACTCCAGGCATATCTGTTAAAAACTTCTACCCAAGAAGGCCAAATCAGTCCGAAAAAAACATTAGCATGTAGAGGAAAGTGTGTTGAACAAATCTGTGTTAAAAAAAATGAAATTTGATGTAAAATATAGTTTGTACACCTTAAAAACCAACTGTCCACGTATGTGGACGTCATGCATCAGAGGTATCGGATGGTATTAAATCCCATTATAAAATTATTATAATTTTTTTTTGTAAAAAAAAATGTATTTGAATTTCAAGTTTAGGTTCATTTTGAGTAAGAAAATCAATCAAAAAAAATCTAGACCATTTTTTTCATAATTCATGCATGAAAGGGCTAGACAAGGTAGCCCTCTGTGCATACAGGTTTGGTCTAGTACCTTGTCCAAGCTCCATCCAGCATGTTCAGTCTGTCCTTCTTTCTCCTGAAACAAATGAGGTGCACCTTAAGTAAGGCCACCTTGGTCCAATTAAAAGGTAATTGAACCCCTCCACAGGGGTGGGGGAATCCAGACCCAACCATTTAGGTAGGGGTGTCCAGTCCTTTCTCCCCTTGTGGACCACAATAAGAAGGGGGAGGGACTTCACCTTTTCACAGAGGGCCAGCTATGAGCAGCTATGAGGGCCAGCTATGAGCAGCTATGAGCAGCTATGAGGGCCAGCTATGAGCAGCTAAGAGCAGCTATGAGGGTTAGACTAGAGCAGCTATGATGGACAGCTATGAGCAGCTATGAGGGCCAGCTATGAGGGCCAGCTACGAGCAGCTATGAGCAGCTATGAGGGCCAGCTATGAGCAGCTATGAGCAGCTATAAGGGTCAGTTATGAGCAGCTATGATCAGCTATGAGCAGCTATGAGGGCCAGCTATGAGCAGCTATGAGCAGCTCTGAGCAGCTATGAGGGCCAGCTATGAGCAGCTATGAGCAGCTATGAGGGCCAGTTATGAGCAGCTATGAGCAGCTATTAGGGCCAGCTATGAGCAGCTATGAGGGCCAGCTATGAGCAGCTATGAGCAGCCATGAGCAGCTATGAGCAGCTTTGAGGGCCAGACTACAGTCAACTGAGGGCAAAGTATTAAGGGCCAGCTATGAGGGCAAGCTATGAGGGCTAGCTATGAGGGCCAGCTATAAGCAGCGATGAGGGCCAGCTATGAGGGCCAACTATAAGCAGCTATGAGCAGCTATGAGGGCCAGCTATGAGCAGCTAAGAGCAGCTATGAGGGTTAGACTAGAGCAGCTATGATGGACAGCTATGAGCAGCTATGAGGGCCAGCTATGAGCAGCTATGAGGGCCAGCTATGAGGGCCAGCTATGAGCAGCTATGAGCAGCTATGAGGGCCAGATATGAGCAGCTATGAGGGTTAGACTAGAGCAGCTATGATGGAAAGCTATGAGCAGCTATGAGGGCCAGCTATGAGGGCCAGCTATGAGCAGCTTTGAGCAGCTATGAGCAGCTATGAGGGCCAGCTATTAGCAGCTATGAGGACCAGCTATGAGGGCCAGCTATAAGGGCAAGCTATGAGCAGCTTTGAGGGCCAGCTATGAGCAGCTATGAGGGCCAGCTATGAGCAGCTATGAGGGCCATCTATGAGCAGATATGAGCAGCTATGAGCAGCTATGAGGGCCAGTAATGAGCAGCTATGAGGGCCAGCTATGAGGGCCAGCTATGAGGGCCAGCTATGAGGACCAGCTATGAGGGCCAGCTATGAGCAGCTATGAGCAGCTATGATGGCCAGCTATGAGCAGCTATGAGGGCCAGCTATGAGGGCCAGCTATGAGGGCCAGCTATGAGGACCAGCTATGAGGGCCAGCTATGATCAGCTATGAGGGCCAGCTATGAGCAGCTATGAGCAGCTATGAGCAGCTATGAGGGCCATCTATGAGCAGTGTTGGATGAATCGTAGAAATGTGAACACGCCAGCCACAAGATTGATCCATATGCTGATAATCATTTAACAAATACATGCTTACTGAAATAGCTTGAGTCATGTTTAACGAACCTATATAATCTATGCGTGCTGAAAAACTGCTTTAATAGTGAACTATGCTTGCATACTGTGTGAAAGGAGGTTTTCAAGTGAACACCTTATGTAGAACAATGTATGTGTTTAAGTGCTATTATAATTTTGAGTGTCTTTAGAAATGTGCAAGTCAGACAAAAAGGGAAGTGTTCGTTGGGGCCCTGAGTGTCAGTCAGGTCAGGTGGAGGCGAACACATGCTGTTGGTGAAGATAATGAACACGTGTTTGTTAAAGTATGACTTAGAGAAAAAGTACTGAGCAAGTCTAACAAAGTTTAGAATGTATTACCAAAAAAGGAGAGGGTTGTGACTGGGGAGGGAGTAGACTGGGGATAAAAAGGGGAGACGCTGTGTGTTCGAGAGCCTTTTTTGCTTTTTGGAGCAGCAGAGCTTTTTGAGCAGCTGAGCTTTTTGAATCTTTGAGCTTGTTTTGTAGGTCGATTGACAATACATTTAAAAGGTTTTTATTAACACCACAAATCCGCGTCTGCGTTTTTTCGATGGGTTGAGCTACCCCCGAGTTCGGGGCCACCTTATCTAAGTAGCACGGCCAGGAACCGTGCCGTGATCTTGACAAGTCGCCTCTACGGAGGTGGGACTTTGATGGAGAGGGGTCTTCGGACGGCTGTTTTGTGAACAGGTGAGTGTCCACCTTTTCCTCTGCAGGAAAAGGATACAATAAGGGGCATTGGGGTTCCCTGTTGTATGGTGGCTGAAGCATCACTTAGTGGAGCACATATGGAGTGACATGATTTTCGAACTAGTTTATGTTGTTTTGATGCGTGTGACACTGTGCCATATTGGTTTATTGTGAGAGCTGTCGAAAAGGCTCTCGGCGTCGAAAAGCAAGCAATTAATTATTATAGGAGGTCACTTAAGATCACAATCATCAGCAGCTATGAGGGCCAGCTATGAGCAGCTATGAGCAGCTGTGAGGGCCAGCTATGAGGAGCTATGAGCAGCTATGAAGGCCAGCATGAGGGCCAGCTATCACCAGATATGAGCAGCTATGAGGGCCAGCTATGAGCAGATATGAGCAGCTATGAGGGCCAGCTATGAGCAGCTTTGAGCAGCTATGAGCAGCTATGAGGGCCAGCTATGAGCAGCTATGATCAGCTATGAGCAGCTATGAGGGCCAGCTATGAGCAGCTATGAGCAGCTATGAGGGCCAGCTATGATAAGCTATGAGCAGCTATGAGCAGCTATGAGGAGCAGCTATGAGGGCCAGCTATGAGCAGCTATGAGGGCCAGCTATGAGGGCCAGCTATGAGCAGCTATGAGGGCCAGCTATGAGAGCCAGCTATGAGGAGCTATGAGGGCCAGCTATGATCAGCTATGCGCAGCTATGAGGGCAAGCTATGAGCAGCTATGAGCAGCTATGAGGGCCAGCTCTGAGCAGCTATGAGCAGCTATGAGGGCCAGCTATGAGCAGCTATGAGCAGCTATGAGCAGCTCTGAGCAGCTATGAGCAGCTATGAGCAGCTATGAGGGCCAGCTATGAGGGCCAGCTCTGAGCACCTATGAGGGCCAGCTATGAGGGCCAGCTATGATCAGCTATGAGGGCCAGCTATGAGCAGCTCTGAGCAGCTCTGAGCAGCTATGAGGGCCAGCTATGAGGGCCAGCTATGAGCAGCTATGAGCAGCTATGAGGGCCAGCTATGAGGGCCAGCTATGAGCAGCTATGAGCAGCTATGAGGGCCAGCTATGAGCAGCTATGAGGGCCAGCTTTGAGCAGCTATCTGCCTCTTTGACTAATGGCTCAGCAGAGGGATGCTCTATTCACAAGCAGGCATGTTTATTCAAACAAGCAGTTCTCATTCCTGTGAAAGTTTATTTCCAGAACAATGACTTTTTAATTTATTTCTTCAGACGCTTCCAGCAGCAGCATGAGCCGCTTTTGACCACTTTCAATTTGGATGATCAATGGCGGGGCGGCAGCCTGAGGACTCTGTCTGATAAACTCCAACACTCAGAGACATTCTCACACAAAGCCTGTGGTCCGTAAACACACGCACCTGCAAACTAAACAGTTTTAATAAGCAAACACAATCTTTAGGTTTTGTATGCATTTTTCTAGTAAATTCCAGCCGCCGAGTGGGAGCGGCCCATGCTAACCATGCTGATTAGCATTTAAAAGAGCCTCATTTCTCATCCCCGGTGGCAGAGAGCCCTTTGACTGCAGTGCGACCCGAAGCCTCGGTGCTGTTCAATTATGTCTGTAAATACCAGGCCCGATAAAAGGCAGAAATTAAACTGTCTGGCGAGAAAAAGGGGCTTTGAATCAGCTGAAAGACTTGAAGATGTGAGAGTTCGCCTGTTGTGCCCACCAACCACACCCTCTCACCTCGGGAGGAGCCGGCCAATCAGCAGCCTCCGTTCAGCCTTTTCATAGTTCCCCACTGTTTAGTATAGGAAGGAGAGAAGGTATGTGAGTGTGTGAGTGTGTGTGTGTGTGTGTGTGTGTGTGTGTGTGTGTGTGTGTGTGTGTGTGTCTGTGTGTGTGTGTGTGTGTGTGTGTGTGTGTGTGTGGACAGAGGGATGTGTGTTATTGTCTGTTGCCGTGGTGACCACAGAGGAGTGAAGTTTTCTTGTGACAGACTGAAGGAACACCAGGAGATTATACCCCATCAGTCAAATCAAGAGATCAAGCCAAAAACCTCTCTTCTTCCTCTCTCTCTCTTTTCTTCCTCTCTCTCTTCCTCTATCTCTTCTGCCTGTCTCTCCACCTCTCTCTCGTTCTCTCTCTCAATCCTTTTCTCACACTAAGACCCACCCTGTATATCTTTCTGTCTCTCAAGTTGCATTTTCTTCCCCCTCTCCCTCCCTTTCCAATCCTCCCTCTCTCTTCCCCTTCTCTATCTCTGCATCTCTCCATCTGTCTGAATTCTCTCTTCCTGTCGTTTATCCTGCAGGCCGTCTTGAAGAAAATCTTGTCAGTCTCAATCAGTTCGGCGCATCACGGCGGAAACTGGGAGAGACACAGAGTGCTGCTCTAATCAGACGGAGACTCTGGGACTGACGCCAGGCCTCAAGACATGACCTCCATACGCCACGGAAACAGTAACCATGCCGATATGTATGAATGAAAGTAAAGGCACTGACTGCATCAAATTTTTTCAGTTTGGTCTGATCATCTAACTGCCAAAAACTGTGGCAACACAGCAACTAGGGTTATTGAAACCCAGTAGAGTTACCATGGCAACTCAACCAGAAACAACACTGTAACTGGTGTTATTGAAACACTGATGACACACCCATATCAGGAACAAACACAGTTGGGACCATCTGGGTTTCCTAAATTTGGGAATCTTGAAGGTGACAGGAAATTGCAGGTATCTAGCATTTCGCATTTTGCCATGAATGCCATTATACTCCTAGTTTCGCATTAAACTGCCCAAACCTTCTCCTCTCTCTTCTTCTCTCCCTCTCTCTCCTTCTCTCCTTTCTCTTCTTCTCCCATCCTTTCATTTTCCTTCTGTCCTCTCTTTCCTCTCTCACTCGCAGTTTTTACCTGTGCCTCCCGAATCTTCTCCTTAGTTAGGTGTAAGCCTTGTGTTAAAGGGTTTGGTTTTGGGAGAGTTACGTTAATGTAATTTTGATGACAATCAATGATAACAATGTATTAGAGGAGTGTTAAAACTCTCTCACTCCCTCCCTCTCTCCTCTTTCTCACTCCCTCTTTATTCTCTCCCTCTCTCACGCCCCCCTACACTCTCTCTCTTCCTCCCTCTCTCCTCCCCCCTCCACTCCCTGTTGAGATGATGATATATTCTAACAAGTCGTCCAATTATCTTTCCCTCACACACCATCTCTCAGCCTTTGTTTCAGGGGATGACATCAGAATTCAGCACCACAATATGTCATTTCTGTTATTTCTGGGTACAAAAGCATCAGACAGGGAGTCCAAGGGTTGCAAAGTATGTAGCTAGAGCCAGCTTAGTCACGCACACACACACACACACACACACACACACACACACACACACACACATACACAGAAGCATGTGTGAATTAAATGTGCTTGCTCGCTCAGTCAGGCATACACACACACACACACGCACACACACACACACACACACACACACACACACACATGTGGGTGTACGTGCTTGTGTGTGTGTGTGTATGCATGACTGAGCAAGCATTCATTCAAACACACACACACACACACACACATGCGTGTATGTGAATCTCTGTGTGCGTTGTGCATGCATGTGTGATAGTGTGTGTCTGTGTGTTTGAGTTCGATACTTGTGTGGCTGAGGTGTGTACATTTGACTTACCAAGAAAGCAGCCATTTGCAATTCTTCTTCTTTCTCCCTCTTTCTCTGTGTCATTTTTACTCTCTCTCCCTCTCTCTTTCTCTGTATCATTCTTCTTACCTCTCTCTCTCTCTGTGACTCCTTCTCTTTATCATTCTTCTTACCTATCTTTTTCTCTCTGTGACTCTTTCTCTGTATCATTCTTCTTACCTCTCTCTCTCTGCCTCTTTTTCTGTATCATTCTTCCTACCTCTCTCTCACTCTGCCTCTGCCTGTGTGTCATTCTTCCAAACTTCCTCTTTCTCTCTTCCTCTTTCTCGCTGGATCATCTCTGTAACTCTCTCTCTCTCTCTTTCCCTCTCACTCCGTCTGTGTCTCCCTTCTACTCACTCCCACTAATTTATTCACGTGTTAAACTCCCCCTTTTCTCTTCCCTCCCCACCGCTCTCTCTTTCTCTCCCTCCCTCTCTCTTTCTCACCTTGGCTCCCTCTCTCTCCCTCTCTCTCCTTCTTCCCCACTCTCTCTCTCCGTCTTCATCTGTTGTGAAGTGTTACAGAGTGTATTAGAGAGAATTTGGCTTCTCAACTGTGTACTGTGTGCAGGGGTGGTTCTAGCAAATTGGAGGCCCTGGGCAAAGAACAATGTTGAGCCCCCCCCCCCCCCCCCAAAAAAATTGTTTTAATGTTATGTGGAACTGACATTATATGTATATGACTTTAACAATTAAACAGTTGTAAATTATTTTAATTATGAGGTTTTGAGTGCAGTGTTTTAGTAGTGTAACTTTAGTATTTCTTAATCAAAACAATGTTGTTACATTTGATTAATGCTTTATAGTTCTGTTTCTGAATGTATTTGTACAGGTCCTGTTTTAACCATTTCAATTATCTCTCTATCTGTTAATTTGTCACGCCATAGGGGTCTTCACTAATCACGGTATCTCCACCATTGATGTACTCACATTGTTGACATCACCGCTGTCGTTATCAGCCAGCTGTGCTTGAGCTGTGTTCATGACCATGGCAGTATCATGCGTGTCGTCGTCAGTGCGGGTGTGACAGTGTCTCGGATATGGGCAGCTGTGGTACATGATGGCTCACCGTTTGTAGAAGCAAAGCAGGCAGAGCTAGTTGGTGTCACTACAAGCTGTTTGTCTGCTGCTGCTGCTAGCAATCGCTAAACTTGGCTTAGCCGCACTTGAAACATTATCAGATGAACTCGACACATTATCAGATATTTCTTCCACTTCCACGGACGAATTCCTTGATAGGAATTGTGTGTTACCTTAGGTCATTTCTCCCTGAACTTCTCATCCTGCCCTTTCCTCTTTCTTTTCTCGCTGCCACTTAAAAGACGTTTCACGCTTAACTTTGCGTACACACACGTAACCACACAAAAAATTGTCAGTGACAGAAAAGTCACGTGACCTGGAATAATTTGTTCCATGATGGAATTAAGATACATTTTAAGCTGATACTGAAAAGAAAATAATAGTTTTTCATGCTTATTATGAATTGTCATTATTTTGCAATGCCAAGTGATTTATTTTATTATTTATAAAAAAATCGGAAATACGACGAGGCCCCCCTGGTGGCCGAGGCCCTGGGCAACTGCCCGGTTTGCCCGTTCGTCCGGTCCGCCCCTGACTGTGTGTGTATGAGAGAGAGAGAGAGAGCATGGCTTCTCTCTGGTGTGTATGTGTGTGTGTGTGTGTGTGAGTGACTGGTGTGTTGCTGTAGGTAACTCTATTGTGGATACTGAATGGTGTGCTGCTGTAGGTAACTCTATTGTGGATACTGAATGGTGTGCTGCTGTAGGTAACTCTATTGTGGACACTGAATGGTGTGCTGCTGTAGGTTACTCTATTGTGGATACTGAATGGTAGATTTGTTTTACCCTGAGCACCTGCCCTCAATACGGCACGGCTCGCAATGTCAGGGAAAGTCAAAAGTATTTTTTTGTCTATGCCCTGTGAATCAGATCTGCTCCACAATGTGTGAGTTCTTCCTTGGCCCATGCCACACCCCTCCACAAAGTGTCATGAAAATAAGACAAACAAACAAACAGTACAAAGGAAAGAAACATCCCGCTCCATAGAGAAATGTACCCCTATTTGATTGTAACATACCTTGAATTAATTAAAATGACTCGGAACGCACCACGTCACAGGCGTCACACACCCACTTCACAGGCGTCACACACCTACATCACAGGCGTCACACACCCACGTCACAGGCGTTACACACTGCTCTGCTAAAGGTAATGCTAAAGCTAATGATACGCCTCCAATCTCCAACTAAAGCTGCCGACAGTACAGGCCTGGCCAGATCACAGCAATGCAATGAGCAATAATCCCATTGCACCTAGCAGGAGAAAGACAGGGAGACAGAGCAAGACAGGAGAGTGAGAGGTAGACAGCAAGAGAGAGTGAGAGAGAGAGAGAGAGAGAGAGAGAGAAGAAGGGAGAGAGAGAGTGAGGGGGAGGGAGAGAGTGAAGGGGAGGGAGAGGATAAGGGGGAGGGAGAGAGAGGGAGTGGGAGAGTGTGAAAGAGAGAGGGAGGTAGAGGGAGAAAGAGAAAGATAGGGAGGGAGGGAGAGAGGGAGAGAGAGAGAGAGAGGAAGGGAGAGAAAGAGGGAGGGAGGGAGAGAGCTAAGCGAGAGAGAGGAAGGGAGAGTCATGGAGTGAAGGGGAGGGAGAGAGTGAGATCTCCACTTAAAATGAGTGCTGGCAGGCAGAGACCTTACTCAGCCACATGCGAAAGAGCCAGGTGAGAGGTGAGAGGTGAGAGAGAGAAATGATGAAATGAACAATAAGTACGGTCAGTCACACCACTGGCACAAACCTGAGCGAGCACACCCTTATTCACACACACACACACACACACACACACACACACACACACACACACACACACACACACACACACACACACACACTCACACTCCACACCACTGACTATCAACCACCACTGGCGCCATGCCTCATTTCTTCTCACTCAGGAGTGGAGAATGTTTGAAAAGCAGAAAGTGTGTGAGAGTGTGTGATGGTGTGTGTCGTGTCCGCTGCTAAAGGAACATGAATTAAACGAACGGGACCTGCATCTGCACCCTCATTACCCTGAACCACAATGTGCCAGAATCAATCAATCAATACGGTGATCAAACAGCGCAGAAATAATGACATCTCCTTTTGTGTTCCGCTAAGCAGCTCTGAGTCCCCACACACACACACACACACACATACACACACGCGCACACATACACACACGCACACACACACACAGGCATACATAAACACACACACACACACACACACACACACAAACACACGTGCACACACGCACGCACACACACACACACACACACACACACACACACACACACACACACACACACACACAGGGAAGCTCTGAGTCCCCACAGGGAGGAGGCCGGGGGCTTTTAGGAACACAGAACACTCAGGAACGCGCCTCTGTTTCCAACATGTACAAGAAACACAAGAGACACAACTGCCTGCAGAGATCTGATGGCGACACACACACACACACACACACACACACACACACACACACACACACGCACACACACCACACACCACATACACACACACACATACACACACACAAAACCACACTACACAACCACCCCCCCCCCCCCCCCAAACAACGACACAGCCCCCCAGGGCGCTGAAGCGTGATTACCAGCCATTTAAAGCTTATATTAGTATTCCTCTAAAAGCACAGGAGTCTTTTGAAACTACAACTGCTTAGGGTGTGTGTGTGTGTCCACACGACATGTGTGTGCATGTGTGTGCATGTGTGTATCTGTGCACATGTGGAAATGGAAAAGCTTAATCAACATGCCTCCCAGGCAGAGAGCTCACATGCTAACACTTGGGAGTGTCGTGTTTGGAGCTGCTCACATGATTAATATAAAATACATATTTATAGAATCAAAAAGGCATGAATCAAATTTATTGCTGGAGTCTCTGAAATAGTAAGGGGGTTTCTGAAGGTTACAATGAACTTTTAACTTGAGCTTATACAGATATTCATGCTTTTAGTGAAGTGCCCCCACTCCCACCCCCCCCCCCCCCCCCCCCACACACACACACACACACACACACACACACACACACACACACACACACACTCACACTTATACACACACACACACACACACACACACACAGTGTCGGTCAATTATGACTTCCCAATGCTGTCTGCACCACTCATGAAAGCCTTCTCCAGGAGTCCACAGGTATGACAAGTCACCTTTTCATGCATTGATTCTGTTCTATTGTGGTCAGAGAAGAATGGTCCAATCACAGGGCTGCCTTTGGCCATCTCAAACACATGCACTGACACACACAGACACACACACTCACTCCCACTATCAGGCACACACACACACGCCGCACACACACACTGTAGCCGGAGGTCGAGCTACATTATTAGAATCCCTCTCTGACCACCGGTCATCATTACTCACTAGTTCTGCCGTAGAGAATTAGAATGGGTCTTCTAATCACACACAAAGCCCTACACCCACCCTGAGGCAGCTCAGAGGACCAATCAGAGGCAGAATCAGAGGCAGAGGACAGCAGAAGCAGAGTGGAAGACCAATCAGAGGCAGAGGACGTCAGAAGTAGAGTGGAGGACCAATCAGAGGCAGCTGACTCATTCAAGTATCTGGCATGGTGGGTCAGAGCCAGATCAGAGCCAGATTTGTTGGTTTATTAGCTTGAGAGGTGAGTGCCTTCAGATCACTGCTTGTGTGGTTCTGCTCTACCTCTGTCCTGACACGACTATATCCGGTGTCGCCAAACTACGCCCCAGAGCTTAGCAGAATCTGGGTCTGATTGAGGCTGCATCTGTCCTGATCAGAGCTCCACCTCTGTCCTTGAGTGAGTACGGATCCTGATTGTTACTGTGACTCTGATCCTGATTGTTACTGTGACTTTGATCCTGATTGTTACTGTGACTCTGCCCACCCCAGCTCGTCTGCATCCTGCTGGCAGAGGGAGATGAGGAGGAAGAGAGCACGAGACTCACAGTAGTTGCACAGGACTCACAGTAGTGGCACAGAGGCACAGTAGAGGCACAGGACTCACAGAAGTGGCACAGAGGCACAGGAGTCACAGTAGAGGGACAGGACTCGCAGTAGAGGCACAGGACTCACAGTAGAGGCACAGGACTTGCAGTAGTGGCACAGAGGCACAGGAGTCACTGTAGAGGCAAAGGACTCACAGA
>NC_137921.1:41837770-41847770 GCF_963457725.1 Sprattus sprattus | reverse complement strand
CCATCCTACTGTCTTATTGCATTCCAGCAATAAAGAAACATGATCCAAGAGGTTGTTTGTGGTGATCTATTGAAGCAACAGTAGAGTGGAGTGACCCGTCACAATTGCGCGCTAAAAACATCATCGGATGACATTTGCTATGGTTGATGCAAGTAGATGAGGTGAGCCAGCCAGACGTTTAACAGTACATTTCTTTTCTCCTTTCCCCCCCCCCAATATCTGTTTCTTGTTGGATGGGCAAAGTGTGTTTTAGCTTTAAATCATTACAGCTACCGAGCTGAACAAAGCAGCACGGTGTTTGTCTTTCCTTTACATACACGTTTTATCCACTCCACAGGGTGACGGAGTGTAACATTTGGAGGCCCCGCTGGGATTTGAATGCGTGAGAGGACAGTCCTACTCATCGAGGCAGTGCCCCATCCTGCGTTCAGACTCACCACCCGCGAGACCAGTGAAACAGAGCAGTCCAGTGACGCCGCAGGGAGGACAGTAAGCCGTCTGAGGTTACCCAGTCTAACTAGGAGAGCTTCAAGTTCTACCCAGCTCAGCACACATTTTGCTTTACTGTGACATTGATCGCCCCCTTCTCAACAAACATCGATGACTTAGAGGACACAATACTTGAAGTAGTTGGGTTGCTCTATACACTTACTATTGAAAATCTTCTGAAAGTATGTGATTTTTTGGGTATTGATCGAGAGGGTTCAGATAAAGGACGTTCATTTCTGATTGCAAAAAAATACGAAATACTTTGACAAAGAGGAAATAGGAGAACTTGAAGATAAGGGAATGTCTCTCTTTCTCAGTCTTAAAGATGTAATAGCTGAAATGAAGGTGTCCCCTGATAGCTCAACACCAATTGGTGGAACACCAGACACTTACCCAGCACGCCCACAGCAGACAAACAACTCAGAACTCTACAGAATAATTAATGAACCCGTGGCACAGGGAAATCTAGCTATATCTCTCAGTGCCCAAAGTAATGAATATGGCCTAAAATTTGTTTTAGGAATGTTTTAACATGACTCTGGTATAGGGGATGAATCGAAGGGAGGAGTTGGCGGTGTTAATTAAGGGGCAACACCTGTTAACACCAATTGTAGTGTCCCAGCCGTGGACTGTTTTGGCGATAGATTTAATAGGACCACTCACAACTTCCAAATTGGGGATGAAGTACGCTATTCCAATTACAGACCTGTTCACCAAGTGGGTTATAGCAAGGCCCCTTGTTAACAAGAGTGGCCCAGAGGTAGCCGATGTTATAACATGTGTGCTCTTTAGAACATGGGTCATCCACCGACAAATGGGCAGTATGAGCGTACCAATCATACAGTTAAAGATAGTCAGGATGACTGGGACGTCCACCTTTTGAGCATAGTTTCAGCCATTAATGTTACTTATCAGAGATCGTCGAAGTTTTTCGCCGTATTATGCGATGTATTGTCGTGACCTGATTCTCCCCGCATCCCTCAATATGAGGGAAACCACTATCTGAAGACTTTTTAGTTGGGGATGTTGAGGAAAACATATAACAGCATCTCGCTGATGTGACAGCTCTAAACGTAGACATTTTAAGAAACATTACAGCGACCAAGGAGAAGTAGAAGAAAGAGTTTGAGGGTAGAAAGAGAACGAACGTAAAGTCTTTCCATATAGAGGAGGGCGATGAAGTCCTAAAAGCCAACATGCGTAGAATCTGTAGGAAAGGATTACAAACTTCGTGGGTAAGGACCATATATCGTAGCCCGACCTATTATCCCGCAAGCGCTGGTACACGTTACTTAATATTGATTTTGGTGTCATCCAGGATCGCGGATTTCGGAAATCTTAAGTCCCTGCCCAAAAAGGGTATTTAAATTAGCTTTGTAGCAAAAATGGCACATTTGTTTTAAATTACTTTACTTGTTACTTTTAGTTTTTTAGTCTGTTTAATTGTATTTTATTTGATAATTAATAGAGCTCTCTTTTCTTTTGTATTACTGTTATTATATTTATTAAAACCATTGTATTTATTAGGGATGCACCGATACTACTTTTTTACAAACCGATACGAGTACGAGTATTTTTATTTGTGTACTTGCCGATACCGAGTACCGATACCGATACATCCAAGATTTGGTTTCCATGAAAGATTTTATTTTATCCTCTGCAGGTTATGTCAAGCCTATAGTACAACATTAACAGAAGGCTATCCCAAGCCAAAAATAAACAGAGCTTTCTGGTTTAAACAAAAAAAAAGAGTCAATATCATCACATTAGACAAAATGTGCAAAATGCAAAAAATGTATTTGCTGCATAGTTAACAACACAGTCTGCTTAACAAAAAGTGAACAGAACTATCTGTATTTTTTGTAGATAAACTGGTGTTGTCAGTTTTCTCCCCCCTCCAATGCTGAGCCTATAATTAGCCCTTAAGGATATCGTGTATCAATATCATAGCCTTAACCATAGATTGTTCCGCTCTGTGTTAAGTACAGGGGCTTTCAACTAAACAGGTTTGCATTGTGTTAGTCAGCCGGTTTTAAAAACAAATGTTTGCTCTGCAGTTTGCTTTGTATATTTCCGCAGCTCTACATAATCTAACAGATCATTGAATTTTTACTGACATCAGCATACAGAGACATTACACCCGAAGACTGGCACCTATCTTCCTTACATCAGGATGGCAAGACTTTACATTGTCCCCCTTTCCCTAACTACCTTCCAATACCTATCTAATATTCACTCAGCTTCTATCCAGGACCCATCATAGCACTTAACAATACACTAAACTAACCTGTATTTGTCTCTTTGGTGTGTAATATGTCTATACTCTATTCTATTCAATGTTGATACTGATCTTACTTCTATTTAAAACTAAGATACTACATTGAATTAATATTAATTGATGTTTGCATGTATCCCTTCATTTTCTGCATGCAGATTTTTTTTAAATCAACCCATGGTGAGGAAGAGTGCATTGCAGCAAGGGATCCTCAGCATACAGAGACCCTCCACCTGAAGACCTATCTTCCTGCAATCACCTGACACTTCATGTCTCACATTGAAATAAAAGATCCTGTACACTGCCATGTTTATGTGCATTTAAAAAAACGATGAAAATGACCTGTAAACAAGTATTCTTAGTTGTCTAGAATGTTTGTACAGTACTGTAAAACAGAGAGTTTTATTATTAAAGACAATGAATTTAAATGAAATGATATTGGAGAAAGTATTGATGGCATACCTGCTGTAAATATCAACGTGTTTTGACATTCAGAGGTAATAGTTGGCCAGGCGTTACATTGACTCACGTAAAAACACGTTAGTAACATTTTCTTAAACTACCAACCGATGTATGAGCTATTAACTACACCTACCGCTGTATTCAAAATCACGTTTGGTTAAAGGTAAGTCTAAATGTTAAATTTGTATTGCGACGGATGATTAGTTTAGATCTTTGTGTTGATTACAAGGGAAAAAAACGAGTGTTTTGTGTCGGGAATGAATCACGACTTAATAGCTTGATCACGTAGCTATTAGCATGCTAAGTAGCTACTGTACGATAGTGGTAATTGTTTGCGGCATGCTAAGTGGCTACTGTACGATAGTGGTAATTCATCGTTTGCGGGGTCCTACTGGCAAAATAATCGGACAGCAAAGACGATTCTGACCAATGAAGTAGCAGAATGTAAATGCTCCGTTGACAAATGAGCACTCGATACGTCAACACGCGACGGGCTCTATGACGCAGCCTAGCAGATACCCTAACCCTAGTTGAGAATATCCCCACACTTCATCTGCTACTAAACATTCATACTCACTCACTTCCTCACTTCCCAACTCACTCATTCCCTTACTTGCTTGTCTGCTCGCTCACTCACTCAGTCGCTCACTCACTCTCTCACTCACTCACTCACTCTCTCACTCACTCACACACTCACTCACTCACTCACTCACTCACTCACAAACTAGCTCACTCACCCACTCGCTCGCTCACACTTACTGACAGTATGGATACATGACAGCGAAGCAAAGGGCTTTCTTCGCTTTGAAGGGGCATGGTGTGCCATGTGGAATTAGCATAACATACTGGAGTAGCGAGCTAGTTAGCAAGCTAGCTAGCTAGTAGGCTATCCATTCACTGGTCTTTATATCAGAACTGTCATTCTGCTAAAGTAAGCACAGGACGAAATATCTTACGTACCAGGAACACCAACAACCCCTTACAAGGCCCTCCAAGCTTTTTTTTTTTTAGCAAATTAAACGATCGAACAACGCCATAGTCCTGCAATTTTCAAACCGTCAGAGACAACACCAAACAATCTGATTGGCCGCTGCTGGGGAAATTCATTCCGCATTTGCATAGGATTTAACTTTCCCCAACTTTTTTAGCTTGCTCTGCCCAATTCGCTCGTCTACGTCACAATCACCTGCCTCCAGTGGCGTTTCTACATTAGGGGCAGGTGGGGCAGTGCCCCACCAGATGGCGCTGTTGAGCAGAAGGCTCAATCCATTCCTACTTCGTGGCAAACTATATATATATTTATATGCAAAGTAGCGTAACTATTTGTGTGAATAAACTTCACTCACAAGCATTATAGTCTTGTTTTGGAGTAATTTGATTCGTGTGTTTTTCTGCCTGTGTGCTTGCCATAGACATGAGTGAACGTTTATATGTCTATATGGTGCTGCTTGCTTTGTGCAACGTCCGGTTTCCGGGAGGGCAAGAACCCACGCTGCCCCTCCGTTACCATAGAAACACCAATGAGCGCGAACCACACAGGCCAAAGTTAACATTGAGGCTAGGGGCAATTTCAAATTTGCCCCTAGACGTAAATTGCGTTATCTACGTATTCTACGTAATATAGACTGGGATAATGCGAAAACCGCGAGAACTGTACCCCGAGACTAAGAGAAAAAAGACATAGTCAAAGATCATATCATCAGACAGTCCATTACCAGTAACTGCTGGTTAGCTATCGCTAGTTGTTGAGTATTTTGGAAGTGTTTTAATTCAGACTACAATGAATAATGTAGACTATTTGTTGAGGGTGCAATTTAATACATTTTCGTTGGAAGAGAAATTCGAAATTAAAAGTTTTGGGCCAGTCAGACTGCAGCATGGTGAGAAAGTAACTTTCAAGACGGAATGGTATGACAGAAAGACATGGGAAACTGCTAGCACATCAAAACGAGCACTGTTCTGTTTCCCATGCCGTCTGTTTGGAATTGGTAGGCTACTAATGCAGACTCAGTTCGGACAACGGGTGGATTGAAAGGCCTGGAGCATCTGGCAGAAAGCTGAAAAAACCCATATTAATTGCTCCCTGAAATTTGGGTAGGTCAACATCATGGCAGCTAGATAGTGCATATCAGCGGAACATTTTTGAACATAACAACAGACGGAGGAGAATCGTTATGTACTGGGGAGGCTGATATCGTTCATAAAGCTCTGTGGGAAGTGCGAACTTTGAGAAGATGTGCGAAAGCGTCACCAGGCTAAAAAGACACAACGATTCTGTGAGTCAAACCTTCTTTTTTTTTTGGAGCTGATTGAAAAGTTTTGTTCATTTAGCAGCATGTGTTGTTGCTGTTATCTGTTTCAGTTGTGCCTTTTGCTTCATATTGTATGCCACACGTGTGCCACAAGCTTAATAAATGATGCAAGTTATTTGAGCTATGTGTCTGTTTAATCTTTTTAATTTGTTGCAATCATTTTACTTTAATGCCGTATTATAGGCAACATCTTTGTGTCGCGCTGAGCGCTAAAGCATTTGAAATTTATTTGAAATAGGATTTCTGCTCCCTGCTGGCACTCAAAATGTAGCCCATAGTTTATCTTACTGGTCTATATAGGCCTACTGCTTATAATAATCAGATACCTCTATTATTAAGACAATGACACGACGTCAAACAAATTTGCCCCACCAGAAATTTCAGGCTAAAATCGCCACTGCCTGCCTCCAACAGAAATGAATGGCACATAGAATTTCGCTTCGCTGGCATGTATACAGCCTGTCACACTGACTCACATACTGAAACACACATTGACACACACACTGATTCACCCACTGACTTACACACTAATTCACACACTGATTCACACACTGATTCACCCACTGACTTACACACTAATTCACACACTGATTCACACACTGATTCACCCACTGACTTACACACTAATTCACACACTGATTCACACACTGACACACACACTGATTCACACACTGACTCACACACTAATTCACACACTGATTCACACACTGACACACACACTGATTCACAAACTGACTCACACACTGATTCACACACTGACACACACATTGATTCACACACTGACTTACACACTAATTCACACACTGATTCACACAATGATTCACACACTGATTCACACACTGACACACACACTGATTCACACACTAATTCACACACTGATTCACACACTGACACACACACTGATTCACACACTGAAACACACACTGATTCACATACTGATTCACACACTGACTAACACACTAATTCACACACTGACTCACACAATGACACACACACTGATTCACACACTGACTCACACACTGATTCACACACTGACACACACATTGATTCACACACTGACTTACACACTAATTCACACACTGATTCACACACTGACACACACTGATTCACACACTGACTCACACAATGACACACACACTGATTCACACACTGATTCACACACTGACTAACACACTAATTCACACACTGACTCACACAATGACACACACATTGATTCACACACTGACTTACACACTAATTCACACACTGATTCACACACTGACACACACTGATTCACAAACTGACTCACACAATAATTCACACACTGACTCACACAATGACTCACACACTGACACACACTGACACACATACTGACACACACTGACTCACACTGACTCGTGGGCTATGCTGCTCTGGATGAGGGAACCGCTTGAGGCCCATCTGCCTTTGTAGAGCATGAGACTACCTTAAACACCTTAAAAGAGCTGCCTCACCAAACAGAAATGAATGGCACATAGAATTTCGCTTCGCTGGCATGTATACAGCCTGTCACACTGACTCACATACTGACACACACATTGACACACACACTGATTCACCCACTGACTTACACACTAATTCACACACTGATTCACACACTGATTCACCCACTGACTTACACACTAATTCACACACTGATTCACACACTGATTCACCCACTGACTTACACACTAATTCACACACTGATTCACACACTGATTCACCCACTGACTTACACACTAATTCACACACTGATTCACACACTGATTCACACACTGACACACACACTGATTCACACACTGACTCACACACTAATTCACACACTGATTCACACACTGACACACACACTGATTCACAAACTGACTCACACACTGATTCACACACTGACACACACATTGATTCACACACTGACTTACACACTAATTCACACACTGATTCACACAATGATTCACACACTGATTCACACACTGACACACACACTGATTCACACACTAATTCACACACTGATTCACACACTGACACACACACTGATTCACACACTAAAACACACACTGATTCACACACTGATTCACACACTGACTAACACACTAATTCACACACTGACTCACACAATGACACACACACTGATTCACACACTGACTTAGACACTAATTCACACACTGAAACACACACTGATTCACATACTGATTCACACACTGACTAACACACTAATTCACACACTGACTCACACAATGACACACACACTGATTCACACACTGACTTAGACACTAATTCACACACTGATTCACACACTGACACACACTGATTCACACACTGACTCACACAATAATTCACACACTGATTCACACACTAATTCACACACTGATTCACACACTGACACACACACTGATTCACACACTGAAACACACACTGATTCACATACTGATTCACACACTGACTAACACACTAATTCACACACTGACTCACACAATGACACACACACTGATTCACACACTGACTCACACACTGATTCACACACTGACACACACATTGATTCACACACTGACTTACACACTAATTCACACACTGATTCACACACTGACACACACTGATTCACACACTGACTCACACAATGACACACACACTGATTCACACACTGATTCACACACTGACTAACACACTGATTCACACACTGACTCACACAATGACACACACTGACTCACACAATAATTCACACACTGACTCACACAATGACTCACACACTGACACACACTGACACACATACTGACACACACTGACTCACACTGACTCGTGGGCTATGCTGCTCTGGATGAGGGAACCGCTTGAGGCCCATCTGCCTTTGTACAGCATGAGACTACCTTAAACACCTTAAAAGAGCTGCCTCACCAAACAGAAATGAATGGCACATAGAATTTCGCTTCGCTGGCATGTATACAGCCTGTCACACTGACTCACATACTGACACACACATTGACACACACACTGATTCACCCACTGACTTACACACTAATTCACACACTGATTCACACACTGATTCACCCACTGACTTACACACTAATTCACACACTGATTCACACACTGATTCACCCACTGACTTACACACTAATTCACACACTGATTCACACACTGATTCACACACTGACACACACACTGATTCACACACTGACTCACACACTAATTCACACACTGATTCACACACTGACACACACACTGATTCACAAACTGACTCACACACTGATTCACACACTGACACACACATTGATTCACACACTGACTTACACACTAATTCACACACTGATTCACACAATGATTCACACACTGATTCACACACTGACACACACACTGATTCACACACTAATTCACACACTGATTCACACACTGATTCACACACTGATTCACACACTGACTAACACACTAATTCACACACTGACTCACACAATGACACACACACTGATTCACACACTGACTTAGACACAAATTCACACACTGAAACACACACTGATTCACATACTGATTCACACACTGACTAACACACTAATTCACACACTGACTCACACAATGACACACACACTGATTCACACACTGACTTAGACACTAATTCACACACTGATTCACAAACTGACACACACTGATTCACACACTGACTCACACAATAATTCACACACTGACTCACACAATGACTCACACACTGACACACACTGATTCACACACTGATTCACACACTGACTCACACTGACTCGTGGGCTATGCTGCTCTGGATGAGGGAACCGCTTTAGGCCCATCTGCCTTTGTACAGCATGAGACTACCTTAAACACCTTAAAAGAGCTGCCTCACCAAACACCCTAAAACACTCCATTGTGGGATGGGGTTAACTCTGTCATAGGAGCAGTATGTGCTCATCTCATTCCTCACGCTGGACTGACACACACACAAACACACACACATCCCTTACACTGGTCTGACAAGAACAATTTTTTGCTAGGCTAACTGCCTTGATTAACATTTTAAAGTCACACTGGAGTGCTAGGCTAACAGCTAGGCTTACTGCTGTCTTAATTCTGATTTGACATTATAAACAGACACCCACAGAACGCAGATATTTATTGTCCACTTTAATTAACAGCTCAATTAACCCCTCATTATTACAAGGTCACACAGAGCTAAAGCCTGTGAGCACAGGAGCACAGCAATAAATGAACACACACACACACACACACACACACACACACACACACACACACACACACACACACAAGTACTTTTAAACATCCAAACACATATATCTGTTCCTGTGGTTAGTGTGTAATGAGTGTGTTCCTGTGTTTGGTGTGCTGTGGTGAGTGTGTTTCCCAGTATATCTGACTGAATACAGACATTACAGTGAGAAGTATGGTAGGTAAAAATGTAATTGTTCTCATATTTTAAAATGCTTTTGCAGATTTGACAGCAGACCATTTGTGATGT
>NC_137921.1:41822770-41832770 GCF_963457725.1 Sprattus sprattus | reverse complement strand
GGGTACATGGCGGAGGGGTGTGTGTGGAGATCAAAACTTGATTTACATGCTTTAAAAGCTCACCAGAGAAGGCGGCAAACATGAGTACACACTCCTACGGACGATGTCACTCTCAGGATATGAGAGCAGCGAGGTGTGGGCTCAACCACCCGGCAGAGATTTTACACTCACTCACGCTGTCTGTGTGTGTGTGTGTGTGTGTGTGTGTTAGCATATTTTAGGGAGTAGGCAGAAGGCTCTTAAAAGTCATGAGGCAGAGCGAGGGTGTGTTTTCCAGAGGGAAGTGTCTGCTGCTGTCTAGCCATTTGTGCAGCACTCACACACGCGCACACACACACACACACACACACACACACACACACACACACACACACACACACACACACACACAGACACAGACACACACTCACAGACACACACACACACACACACAGACTCACACAGACACACCAACACACTGGTGTAAGCGAGTGTTCCCCGTCACAGCAGGATAAAGATGTGCAGTCCAGGGCGCCAGGAGACTGGCCTGCTGGAAGAAACAGGGATGTAATGATACTCATTCATTTCCATTACTACTGCAGTTATTGCCTAGCACCTTCCTCTCACTCATCATCCCCGACACACACACACACACACACACACACACACAAACACACACACACACACACACACACACACACACACTTAAAACACATACACACACTAAAGACATACATACACACACACACACACACTCAAGACATACACACACACACACACACACACACACACACACACACTAAAGACATAAATACATACACACAAACATACAAAACACACACACAAACTCTCATACAGTCACACAGACACACATCTAGACGGACACTCACACTTAACAAACATACAAAGTAAACCCACACACACACACAGACACTCACACAGACACACAAATCTACACAAACCGACACTCACACTAAACACACGTGCACAGTAAACACACTCACACACACACACACACACACACACACGCGCGCGCACACGCACCCGCACACACAAATCTACACATATGGACACCCACACTAAACACGCGTACACAGTAAACACACACACACACAAGCACACACACACATTTATACGTCTATACACATGCACTTGCACAAGCACACATACACAAACATGGACACTATAAACAAACACACACACACAAACAAACAAAACCCACTTGCACACACACACACACACACACACACACACACACATTTATGTGCGGGCGTACAAACACATACAAACTAACTTAAACAGGGGAGACCTCACTGACTAAAGGATAAGGAGATAAACCGATGGCAAGTGCAAACAGAAAATATCACAGCTTCACATGCATGTGGTTTATAACGTGTTAATAAAGTACTTATAGCAACATCATCAAATAAATAAACCTGTTATAACAAGTTGCCTGTGGGAATACTTGAAAATGAATCAATAACAATAACTCAATCTAGGCATTAGAATTTAAACCATGGGTTATTTTGCTAGCATAAGTGTCTAGCATTTCTCACAACTTGTAAAAGACGTATTAGTATAACATATTATATTCAGCAACACGGGCTTATATGTATCTACTTCATAACAATGTTCCCACTTCAGGTTAATTTATTCAGAGAGAGAAGCAGATAGCAGAGTATTGAGCACCACAGATGGAATGCAATCAGACCGCAACGGTGCGACATCTTTAGGTGTGCTGATCAATGCTACTAGTACAGGTGTGCTAATCAATGCTACTAGACTAAAGAATCCGTTTTACAAGAGGAGCACAGGGAAATCATGCATCCTGTCAAATTGATCCCTTAGGTTTTGGCAATGGACCTCTCCATAATGCTGTGTGTGTGTCTGTGTTTGTGTGTGTGTGTGTGTGTGTGTGTGTATGGCAATGGACCTCTCCATAATTGTGTGTGTGTGTGATTGGCAATGGACCTCTCCATAATTGCTTGTGTGTGTGTGTGTGTATGTGGGGGGGGGGGGGTGGGGGTGGAGCAATGGACCTCTCCATAATGGTCGCCCTGACCATACACTCAAAAGCAGAGCATTTACCCATTATCTATATAAGCAGTACTCCATCCATCTAACTCACCACTGAAATACACAGGCGTGATGAAAATAAAGTTGTTTTTAATTTCACGTAGTACTTTGATATTTATTTCCACTGTTTGTTTTTCTGAGAAGCAGCATGTTATTTGAATGCATAAACACTACAGAGTAAATGAAGCGAATGACATTACAGTAATAGGGGGTTTTGTTTTCCTCACATTGAGGTGTGAGACAGGTTTCTTCGTGAGGCCTGTTCAGTCAGGTGAGGGAGGCACATTCAGATGGAGGTGGGTTAAGGAGGCACAGTCAGGTGAGGGAGGCACATTCAGATGGAGGAGGTGCAGTCAGGTGGAGGAGGCGCAGTCAGGTGGAGGAGGTGCAGTCAGGTGGAGGAGGCACAGTCAGGTGAGGGAGGCACATTCAGATGGAGGAGGTGCAGTCAGGTGACGGAGGCACAGTCAGGTGGAGGAGGCACAGTCAGGTGGAGGAGGCACAGTCAGGTGGAGGAGGTGCAGTCAGGTGGAGGAGGTGCAGTCAGGTGGAGGAGGCACAGTCAGGTGGAGGAGGTACAGTCAGTTGGAGGAGGTGCAGTCAGGTGGAGGAGGGTGGAGGGCTCTTCCTGTAATCTCTGTCTCATTCTCTCAGTGTCTCTTCTCAACTCAAGCTGGAGAGCAGAGATGTCAGTGACTGCATACCCCTGCCTCGACTGCACACACTGGTGTGTGTGTGTGTGTGTGTGTGTGTGTGTGTGTCTGTCTGTCTGAGACAGAGGAGGCAGGAGACGTGTGATGTGGTGTGTGTGACAGACTTTCATCTCCCTGAGTCTCACAGCTACTGACCCTCGGAGCTGCAGATGGAGCTACACCTCCCCTCTCCCCGCACCTCCTCCCACCCCGCCCCCCTCTCTTTCTCTCTCTGTCTGTCTGTCTGTCTCTCTGTCTGTCTCTCTCTCTCTCTCTCTGTCGGTCTATCTGTATATCTCTCTCTATATGTCTGTCTCTCTGTCTCTCTCACCCTCTTACTTTCACCCTCCCTCTCTCTCTCTCTCTCCCTCAGTTTCACCATCTCACCCTCTGACTTTCACCCTCCCTCTCTCTCTCTCTCTCCCTCAGTTTCACCATCTCACCCTCTGACTTTCATCCTCCCTCTCTCTCTCTGCCTCTCTCTCTCTCACTGCCTCCCTCTCTCTCTCCCTCACTCTCTCTCTCGCTCTCTCTCTCACCCTATCACTTGCACCGTACCTTGCTCACTCTCTCTCTAACTCTGTCTCTCTCTCACCATCCTTCTCTCCCTCTCAAACATACATTATTTTGCCTCTCCAGACTGAATTAATATGCAGAGACAGCACAAGCAAACACACATATAATCACACACAAACACAAACAAAGGCACACAAACAATCACTGAAACATAAACCACACATGCACTCAGGCAAATAGGCAAATAGGCACAAAACCACATACACAAACACACACACACACACACACACACAAACACACACAAAGGTAAACAAACAGACACACACACACACAGACACACACACACACACACACACACACACACTCACACACACAAACACACACACAAACTTAAGCAAACAGACACACTCACATACACAAACACACACACAAAAGTAAGCAAACAGACACACACACACACACACTCTGGTCACATTACATGCATTTGGAGCCTTTCATACTGAAGCCTCAGCCATCAAAGTTGTAAGACAGCCTGCAATCAGCCCACACACACACACACACACACCCCCACAAACACACACATAAACACACAAAGTCAACTCTGAAGATCTGTCATGCCGACTTTATCTCCACAGTGACAGCCCATAGCAACACCCCATACCCTCACCCAGCATAAGCATCACTCCCCACCATTTAATGAACACTTGGCAAGACCTACTGATTCACAAACACACACACACACGCACACACACACACATAGACCTCCTTACTTGATTTGGCTGCTCTATTCAGTGGAATGGAGAGATGGCAGCTTCCTGTGATGCAGGCAGAGAGCACAGAGATGGCAGCTTCCTGGGAGAAAAAGGCCAAGAGCACAGAGATGGCAGCTTCCTGTGAAGCAGGCCAAGAGCACAGAGATGGCAGCTTCCTGGGAGAAGCAGGCCGAGAGCACAGAGATGGCAGCTTCCTGGGAGAAGTAGGCCGAGAGCACAGAGATGGCAGCTTCCTGTGAAGCAAGCCGGGACCACAGAGACGGCAGCTTCCTGGGAGAAGAAGGCCGAGACCACAGAGACGGCAGCTTCCTGGGTGAAGCAGGCCAAGAGCACAGGGATGGCAGCCAGGTGTAATACAGCCTTTTCATGCAGCTTTCTCCACAAAGCAGATGGTGCTGTTTATTTCCACTAAACCTTTCTGGCACATGAAGTTATAATTACAGATTAGATGCAGGCAGGTAATTGAAAGTCGAGTAAACACTCGTGCCGGGATAGACCCGCGGTCCCAACTCAGGTTTGGCACGCACACACAAACACACGCACACTCACACACACACACACACACACACACGCACACTCACACACACACACGCACAGGCTCTCATAAAAAGAAAAAGATGGGCACACACTGTTTTAGCTCCTTCCATGTCCTCTGTGCCGAGCTAGGAGTTTGGCACCAAAGCCAGAGACACATGGCAGGTGTGTATTATATGACACCTACAGACAGTAGTTTAGAATTTTTTTAAAGTAACACACACAGGAGTATTGACACATAGATACATGCATATTCTCTCCTACACCCACACACACACACAAACAGAGACTGTGTGACACATGCATCATCACTTCTCATCGTCTGAGGTTAACAGTGAAGAGACATTTCTAGTGTGTTAGTGGAAAACTTCTTGATGGGATTTGCAGCTTTGCTCTCAGACTGGTTCCCCTGGCTCTTTTTCAGTGTGTGTGTGTGTGTGTGTGTGTGTGTGTGTGTGTGTGTGTGTGTGTGTGTGTGTGTGTGTGTGTGTGTTTGTGCATAATCCTGTAAGCCTGGCACACTCAGAGCCAAGATCTTTACCACAGAAAAGTGTCAGATTGTGTTCTTCTGATTCTGTCAGATTTCAAGTTTCTCCTGTGATACGTGACAAGGAAGCTGCATCTTCAGCTATTTCTGCTTCTGCTGTGAAACAAAGGGGCTGGGGACAGCCACGGCTCCAGGAGCGCTCTGCTGAGCATGTGAGCAAAACAGAGGAAGAATAAATCTGTGGAGGTCGCGGGTTTGATCAGAGAACGAGTTTGAGTTACACTCTTCCTTTTTCCTGCCCGAGTGTATGAATGCACCTCCTGCTTTGACCCCTCTAGGCTTCTGTAGCTGTGCGGTCCCAGTTGGGCCGGGCTAGCCGGTCGCTCTGGAGCATTCTGACATTTACTGAAGCGCGGAGCAGAACCACAAGTCCTCAGAGCCCAGCCGGCACTGCAGTCTGAACCCATCTTCCTCCCTCTCCGACAGACAGACAGACAGACAGACAGACAGACAGACAGACAGACAGACAGACAGACAGGAAACTCAACTGTCTGCACACTGAGAGCAAAACATGTCTACATGAAAACACCGAGATGTCTCACTGTAAATTGTGCAGACTGTCATAACTACAGATATGACACAGGCAAACATGACTGCCCTGTTATGGTATGTCACTTATAACACTGATCACCCCACCACTAATAACATGTCAAAACCGACACTGACGTGCTTATTTATTTCATGTGGGGACACATAATGGATGTACTGAGCAGACCATTCCCATGTGAGCCACATCGGAACATGACCATGTGGACCGCATCGAATTATTACCATGGGGACCGCATCTGAACATCACCATGTGAACAGCTTCGGAACATTACCATGTTACCATAGTTCCGCCTGTTAAAGATACAGCACCCACAAGCCTGTTCCTCTCTGCTGAAATGTGCCATGGACAGCATTAACTGGGAAGTGGCCTGTGTTCCTGCAAATTGGCTCTTTTTGGAAAAAAGGCTTGTGAATGTTTGCTCTGAAATGGAATTAATTTTTTCTATACTTTGTAGAAATATTCATTGTTGATATGAACCGATCGCGAACCGATCAGAACATTACCATGTGGACCAAATCTGAACATTATGCATCAGAGTCGCACAGGAGGGCCTATGTTGTGTTGCTATTCTTTCCTGTTCCCCAAAGACGGAGCTTCCCTCTTATCCAGCCTTCTGTCTGTTCTCGTTGTGCGATATAAGCCTGCAGCAGCCTCACTCCTGCTAAAACGACCTCCTTCCTGAATCCTGCCTGCAGTCCTCGCTGATGTAGCGCGATAGCAGCTGACTGATCTGTTCCACACGCAGCCAGTTATCAGACTATCAGTCAAAGCCCGTCATTACACACAGGAAGATGGGCTGCTGGGAATGCAATTTAAGATGATATCTCTCACTGTTCCACCAATCTTGACATAGAGATTTAATGGACACATTAATTTAAGAAATGTAGCGCTGGTTAGTGTGTGCGTGTTGTGTGGCATACAGTAGGCTTGGTGAGTGTGTGAGGATTGTGTATCATATGACCGTATGAGTTTCCCTTAAACAGGAAACTGTCCATGTCAGAAGTGTTTTCACCAACTGTGAACACTCTGTTTGGTTTACCATATGGTGACACAGGAAGGAGACAAATTCTTGTCGCTGGTCGCTTTATGACGTTTCTGGCTTGTGGTTACTAGTTTACTAAACAAGTTGGCTAGACATTAGCTAGCTTGTGGGAAAGTATGTTTGACAAACCATAGCTGATTACCAGTAGCAAGTTTGCAATTGTGAGAGCGAACTTGCTAGCCTAATATTAGATGAATACAAACATGTGAGAAAGTGTTGCTGTTCAGCTAGCTATCTAGTTAGTTAGTGCTAGGAAGCTAGGTGGTTGTGCTAAGTGTTCCATGCAGTGTAAAAGCCAGGGGTGTTATCACCATGCCTACTCGCTCGCTGTGGATTGACCTGCTCTATTAACACATGGACTCAATCAGATGTTAAGCAGACTAGGTACTGGTACTAGGGAGCTGGCAGGGTAAAGTCAGTTTAATGTTCAGTCCAACTTATTCATACATTTGTGCCCCTCCAGGTAATGTCTAAATACATTCAGGCTTGCAGTACATGTCTGAAAACAGATTCAATCAGTTTACTGCACACACTCACACACAAACACACACTCACTCACACTCACAAATACACACTCACTCATACACTCACACACACACTCACTCTCTCTCGCTCACACACACACTCACACACTTACTCACACTCACAAACACACACACACACACACAGATGTCAGAGTGACCCCTACCCAAGGGCTTTCCAAATACAGTTTCTCTGCTTCGCTAGGACTTACTTATTGCACACTCAATTACTCTTTACACACACACACACACACACACACACACACACACACACACACACACACACACACAAACACAAACCAGTCCTAATTGGCCGCTAGCTGAGGGCTTCCCTAATACTGTTCTCTGTTTACTGACTCCATAAACACACACTATGCAGGCACACACTTACACAATAAAACGCACATTGTTACAGATAAACACTGACTCAATAATTCAATCCTTTACACAAAAACTATCCTGCACACACAAACGCACACTCTAACTCTCATTCACACACACACACACACACACACACACACACACTCACACACACACACACTCACACACACACACACACACACAAATGGCCCCTTTTCAGGGGCTTTACAAATAGTTTTCTCCGCTCCAGTAAGACTTACTGACAGCATATTTTGTACACACACAAACACACACAGGTTGAGATGAGTCAGTGTGGGAGTGTGAGTGGTGTGAAGCAGAACTGTGCCGCTTGTGACGCACATGGGGGTGTGTTTGTGCCTGAACTGTGTGACTGTGTTTATGGACCAGCTTACACACGCACACACACACACACACACAAACACACACACACACACATGCACACGCACACGCACACGCACACGCACACGCACACGCACACGCACACGTACACGCACACGCACACAGACATAGGCACAGACACACACACACTATCCTGCAGCACTCATACACTGTCCAGGAGACAACAGTGTGTGTGTGCTCATTGCATATCAGGATCAGGTGTGTGAGAGATGACATCACACCCCAACATCAGTGCAGAAGAGTGTGATATCAGCCCTAATTGGGGAGTAATGCAGTTACATGATTACATTACAAAATAAATGTAACTGTTAAACCTTTTTTTTTTACTGAGAAAAAAATAAGAGATTTAATCAAATGTACAAATCAAAATGTAATATTTTTTGGGGGGTCAAAAGTTTTAAAGCTTGTATGCAGAATACAACATTAATTCTGTTGCTTTACCTTTTTTAATAAACTAAACAGGACCCATTCATTTGGCAGTCAGTAGTGGTGTGTGTGATATCAGTGAAGATGTGTGTAAAATTTGGGAAGGTGTGTGAGCCCCCTGTCCACACGGGCTACCACTGGGGTTGTTAACTTGCTCACTTGCATTTTACGAGCGAGAGGTCTGTGACCATACCCCCCCCCCCCCCCCCCCCCCCCCGTTGGAGAATTGCTGTGTTAGATCAATAAAATGTGTGTGAGATCAGTGGTGTGTGTGAGAGATGGGAGCTGACTCAGTGCTCCAGCAGACAGTAGCTCACTGGACAAGAGCAGCCAGGACAGGACTGAACACACACAGACACACTTACACATGCACACACACATGCACACACTCCGGCCTTTTGGACCAAAATGCTCATTATAGCTGCAAAAGGTCTCCAACAATAAGCCACTTGACAGCCAACAACACACACACACACACACACACACACACACACACACACACACACACACACACACACACAAACACAAACACAAACACACACTCACACGCAAGCCACCTAACAGCCAACAACTTACAGTGGGGAAAATAAGTATTTGAACCCCTGCCGGCTTCGCAAGTTTGGCCACTTGTTTCTTTTATACAGGTCACCAGTTGAGATCAGGTATACCTTGTTAGACCTAATGAGGACTAATCTGTGTGCTTTTTGGGCACATAACTGGCCATTGGGAGCCAGAATTCTTGCTGTTTGCTTGGGGGTTCAAATACTTATTTTTTGCATCAAATGCAAATAAAGTCATAAATGTTATAAAATGCATTTTTCTTGATTTTTTTGTTGAAATTCTGTTTCTCACTGTTAATATACACCTACCATTACAATTATAGATCACACATTTCTTTGCAAGTGGCCAAACTTGTGAAATCGCAAGGGGTTCAAATACTTATTTTCCCCACTGTATAAGGCAAAAAGCCAGAACAGGGAATTGAATTCACAACTCATACACACACACACATTCACAACACACACAAACACGTTCACAACACAAATATTACTCTCCTAGCAGGTCAGATACACACACACACACACACACTTATTCTCCCAGCCAATGGAATTGCCTGGCTTGGGCATTGGAAGCTGTATCCCCAGATTTTTTATTATAATAACTGTCCAATTTCAGCAGTTTATCACTACATAACTGAACATCAGTTAAAGAAAAAAGCAGCATTTATTATATTCAATAACTGAGTGCTGTAGTTTATCTACAATGAAAGGAGGCAAGAACCAATCATAGAGGGTTTACAGGAAAATATGTGGAAACACTTTAGTCTGATTGGCTGACCGGCCTGTCTCATTTCTTCAGTCGATAGGGTTACTATGCCATCACAACACACACAGTCAGTCAGGGTGAGTTTGAAATGGGTAGATTTCTTACAAGTAAAAGGGCTGAATCAGAAGCAGCCTCCCATGTGAGGTGTGTGTGTGTGTGTGTGTGTGTGTGTGTGTGTGTGTGTGTGTATTGTGGTCCAAGTGGGAGTGGATTTGCACCCTATCTTTTGGCTCTCAGA
>NC_137921.1:41797770-41817770 GCF_963457725.1 Sprattus sprattus | reverse complement strand
ACACACACACACTCACACACACACGCACACTCACACACACACGCACACATGCATACATACACACACACACACACACACACACACACGCACAAACACACCTCTGCCCTGTGCTTGGCTCAGCAGACAGCACTGACCCAGTGAGAGCAGCAGCCATTGATCTGGTTGAGCGTAAGGGATCCACACGGACAGTCAGTGGCTGTCATTACCCTGCTAGTGCATGATGGCCGTGTCATTGATGGGAATTAACTGGAGTGTTTTCGGATCGTTGTGCCTAGGAGAACACAACCGGTGCAGAGAGCAGATCTCATCTCAGGAGCGAATGTTGAGAGTGTGTTTTTGTCGATGCGCCGGCTGGAAGAGCAGAGGAATGAGGAGGACTCAGGGGCCCACACATGCACACACACACACACAAACACACACAAACACACGCACACGTACACACACACTCACACACACACACACACACACACACACACGCACACGCACACGCACACGCACATGCACACGCACACGCACACGCACACGCATATGGAGTTAGATTAGTTTCATAATTCACAAACCAGCGAAACGCGTTTCAAACCAACGAAACGCAAGTCACAAACCAACGAAACGCGTTTCAAGCCAACGAAACGTGTTTCAAACCAACGAAACGCGAGTCACAAACAAACAAAACGCGATTCACAAATGTATTTCATGTTTCACTAATGTATTTTGTGATTCAAAAATAAATGACACCATGACATTTGTTTGCAACCAGACGAACACGAGTTACAAATCCCTGCATTCGTTCGTTTGGATTTTTGGAACTTTCCTGACGCACTCAGTTTCACAAATGCATTTTTTTCTAAAAGATATACTCTGCAGCCTATCAGATCTCTTCTAATTTCAGCCAATCACGTTATTATATGGTATGTATGTGCACTACAGCCATAGCTATAAGACTGACTCGGTCCTGCCTGAGATCTCGAGCAATGACATTTGCCCACCAAATGTTAGTGAAATATAGCTTGTTCATTTTATTAAAGCGATTATCATACGTGGTTGAATATTCTTGAGAATGGCAGGATCCATGTTTAGTAATTTTAAGTGTTTCCTAGGCTAACGTTAAGCTAGCTAGTAAATGCCTAACATAAGCTTGGCCATGCTAAAATGTTTAAAGCCTTACATGCTGCATTAGTTTTCTCTCTAGCCAGGTAACATCTTACATGGGACTTTAGTGAACAGATCTTTAAAACGATTTTTTCCAAAGCAGGGGCTGTCAAGTCAAGTGGAGTCAACAGCAAGTACTTGTGCAAGCCCTAGCTAGGAACATTTCCCCAATGCCAGAGAGCCGAGCAGCAGAGAGCATAGTTGGGGCTGTAGATGGCCCCTACCATACCTAATGCCACCAATGCCGACAAATACTAGGGTGAGACAGGCTATGAGAAGATAATAAATACACAGTGCACAGAAACACATAAGGTGCGTTAGAATTCTACGGAATATTAGCCTTAATTCAACTGAATGGTCCATCCCAGCATTCAGATGTCTGCTATATTTTATATTGGGCATGGAAAGACCAATGTCTAGCCACCAATGCTGAACTACCAAGCTCCTGGCACGCAATCTAATTATTTAGACATGCCACACAATTTAACCATGCAAGATATTACCCTACTAGAGAGAAAACGAATGCATCAAGTGTAGCTCTCACCATTTTAGCATGGCCAAGCTTATCTAACATAAGCTTGGCCATGCTAAAATGGTGAGAGCTTCACTTTGACTAGCTAGCTTGCTAAACGTTAGCCTAGGAAACACTTAAAATGACTAAACATGGATCCTGCCATTCTCAAGAATATTCAACCACGTATGATATCGCTTTAATAAAATGAACAAACTATATTTCACTAACATTTAGTGGGCAGATGCCATTGCTCGAGATCTCAGGCAGGACCGAGTCTGTCTTATAACTATGGCTGTAGTGCACATACATACATACATACCATATACCATATAATAACGTGATTGGCTGAAATTAGAAGAGATCTGATAGGCTGCAGAGTATATCTTTTAGAAAAAATGCATTTGTGAAACTGAGTGCGTTAGGAAAGTTCCAAAAATCCAAATGAACGAATGCAGGGATTTGTAACTCGTGTTCGTCTGGTTGCAAACAAATGTCATGGTGTCATTTATTTTTGAATCACAAAATACATTTGTGAAACATGAAATACATTTGTTAATCGCGTTTCGTTGGTTTGAAACGCGTTTCGTTGGTTTGTGACTCGTGTTTCGTTGGTTTGAAACGCGTTTCGCTGGTTTGTGAATTATGAAACTAATCTAACTCCATACACGCACACGCACACGCACATGCACACACACACGCACACACACACTGCAAACAGATTAGAGAGATTGATGGGTTGAAGTATTCGAGGAGAGAAAGATGGATAGATGAACAAATCAAACAAAACCGCACGTGTTTCTCCCTCGCCAAGGCTTTTGTTCGGTTCAACAATCAGTTAAGCAATCTCTCTCAGAAACACCACCATCCACACACTTCAGTTCACACACACACACTCACACTCACACACAAAGACTATAACAAGTAAGAATGAGTGCCCCACTTATGAGTACAAACACAAGGCATGTTAAACCCACATGGATGATTCCAGCTATGAGCTTTTGTGTGAGAGACGCATACTGTTTCACACACAGACACACACACACACATACACACATGTGCGTTCAGAACGCATGCACACACACATGCACATACACACAAGAACACACACACATTATAAAGACAGGGAGGAGGGAGAGGGAGAAGAGTGTTGTCTACAATCTGCTGAAAATAAGAGGCCATTTATCCTTGTTTTTTATTCACCCCAGACAAACTGGCCCCAGCCTGAGCCCTTATATACTCATGTACACACACACACACACACACACACACACACACACACTGACATGCATACCCCCACACAAATACTTCCACATAAACACACATCTATTTAAAAACACACGCACACACACACACACACACACAGGCATAAACACACTGACATGCATACCCCCCACAAACACCTCCACATAAACACACATCTATATAAAACACAAACACACACACACACACACACACTAACACACACACACACACAGGCATAAACACACTGACATGCATACCATCACACACATATCTCCACATACACACATCTATATAAACTAACACACGCACACACACTCAGACATAAACGCACTGACACACTTTTCCACAAAAAAACACACTTCTATATTCTGTAAACACACGTGTGCCTTTTAATTGCTTACTTATCTGCTCATGAAATGCAAACCACACTTTTCCCACACACTTATCATCTAAGTGGGGGGCATGAAGGGGAAAATGTGTCATTATTATTTGTAAATGCATTTATGTATGTGAGTGTGAGTGTGTGTATGTACTGTACATATGTGTGTGCATATGTGTTATTGTTTGTAAATGACTTTATGTGTGTGTGTGTGGGTGTGTGTGTGTAAACATGTGTGTGCATTTGTATTATTATTTGTAAATGTACTTGTGTGTGTGTGTGTGTGTGTGTGTGTGTATGTGTGTGTGTGTGTGTGTGCGTGTGCGTGTGCGTGTGTGTTTGTATATTATTATTTGTAAATGCATTTATGTGTGTGAGTGTGTGTGTGTGTGTACACATGTGTGTGTATTTGTGTTATTATTTGTAATTGCATTTATGTGTGTGGGAGTGTGTGTGTGTGTGTGTGTGTGTGTGTGTGTGTGTGTGTGTGTGTGTGTGTGTGTGTATGAGTTTGTGCATGTGTGTTATTATTTCTAAAAATACACATGTCTATGTGCATGTGTGTGTATTAGTGTATATGTGGTGTTATATGCACGTACAATGATGCACAAATAGTCAATGATTTATAAAGGTTTTTCTATCAACAAACATAGAACTCCTTACTTATGACTTAAGTTCTCATTTAAATAAACATACTATGATTTGTAAAAATATTTGTAGATTTGTAAATATGAACTACACTAGGTGGCAGTTATTCCGACCATGGTATATGTAGCCTAAGCTAGTTCGTCAGCTAGCTGAGCTAAATCAGGGTTATTATCTGCATTAAAAATCTGTTAGACATAAATATCTATTTGTTGTCAGGACCCATTTCAGAATAAGAATACTCATTGGCTAGAGCACACCTTCATGACATCAGAACACCACGCTCATTGGCTAGAACACACCCTCATGACATCAGAACACCGCCCTCATTGGCTGGAATCTCCCATGACGTCAGAACACCACTCTCATTGGCTGGAATCTCTCATGACGTCAGAACACCGACCTCATTGGCTGAAATCTCCTTTGACAAACATGACTTGTGTGTCCTTATGCTAGAATACGTGAAGAGTTTTCAAACGTAAGATGCTCGTGGACCTGAGATGTGATTTCTGCAACCGCGGCACTGAAAATCTTTTATCACAAGAAGCCATAGTGTGGTCTGAAGATACGATATACCGAAAAACCCCACAATACGCAGTTTATATGGCCTGCTGATCTTCTAAATGTCTCCCAACAATGACTTATTAAAAGAACACTATAATTAGCTTTGTCAGTCATCATGTTCGTTTTGGTAGAAAAAAAGGGGCGTTTGAACTGTATCCATGGCAAACAATGAGGAACACGATTCGTCAAGATCTCCCTTTAGTCACATATATTATGTTTGTGTGTGTATGTGTGTGTGTACACACTAAACACTAAAGGCAGAGCACACACACACACACACACACACACACACACACATATACACACACACATACACACTGATCTGCTGAATGTCTCCCAACAACACTATAATTAGCTTTGTCAGTCATCATGTTCGTTTTGGTAGAAAAAAAGGGGACATTTGAACTGTATCCATGGCAAACAATGAGGAACACGGTTCGTCAAGATCTCCCTTTAGTCACATATATTATGTTTGTGTGTGTATGTGTGTGTGTACACACTAAACACTAAAGACTAAAGACAGAGCACACACACACACATACACACTGAAGGCAGAGAACACACACACACACACACACACGCACACACACATACACACACGCACATACACACCTACAGACTGAAGGCAGAGCACACACACACACACACACACACACACACATACTCCAGTAAATGACTTACACCTCTGGTACTAAATTAAAAAGCCTCCTTTGTCCACCAAAAGGAGAAAAGTGCTGACTGTACCGGTACCCACACACACACACACACTCACACACAGGACTGAGAATTTCTCTCGACACCCCCATCACCAACTCGAATATCCTTCACTACACACACACACTTTCTTCTCTCAGACGATCCCTCTTTTCTTTCCTCCTCCTTTCCCTCTCTCACTCCCCCATTTTCTCCCTCATTCTCTTTTCCTCCTAACTCTAGTCTTTTTCTGCCTCCCTCACTTTTTCACTCTTTCTCTATCCCCTCCACCCACCCTCCCTCTCTCTCACTCCCTCTCCCCCTTCCTCTCTCTCTCTCTATCTCTCTCTATCTCCTCCGCCCACCCTCCCTCTCTCTCTCTCTCTCTCTCACTCTCCATTCCTCTCACTCCCTCTTTCTCTCTACCTCCCTCTCTCTCCCTCATTTTCTTTGAAACTCTCACTGCTGTAGTGAGTCAGTGTCCACAGATGGCGTCCTGTACTTGTGGCTGTTGGGCTCTTCAGCTCCTTTGACAGGTACAGAGCAGAGGGTGAGGGGGAGAGAGAGGGGACGAGAGAAAGAGAGAGACAGAGAGGAAAGGAGGAGAAAGGGAGAGAGAGGAAGAAGGAGGAGAAAGGGAGAGGAGACAGGAGGAGAAAGGGAGAGAGGAGACAAGAAGAGAGAGAGAGGTGACGGGATGTGAGAGAAAGAGAGAGGAGATGGGAGAAGAGAGAGAGAGAGAGGACAGGAGTGAGAAAGGGAGAGAGGAGACGATAGGAGAGAGAGAGAGAGGAGATGGGATGTGAGAGAGAAAGAGAGGAAACAGGAGGAGAGAGAGAGAGAGAGGACAGGAGTGAGAAAGGGAGAGAGGAGACGAGGGGAGAGAGAGAGAGAGAGAGAGGACAGGAGTGAGAAAAGGAAAGAGAGGAAGAAGGATGAGAAAAAGAGAGGATGGAGGTTCATCTGTGTTGCATTAAAACCGGATCAAACCGGATCAAGGCGCAGGATTTACATACTCCTGCCATCTGCCCTCATCTCATCACAGCTCGAATCACAGCTCATCACCAGCAAGGACAGCAAAGACAAGCCAGACGTGTGTGTGTGTGTGTGTGTGTGTGTGTGTGTGTGTGTGTGTGTGTGTGTGTGTGTGTGTGTGTGTGTGTGTGTGTGTGTGTGTGTGTGTGTGTGTGTCTGCGTATCTGTGTGCCTGTGTGTGTGTGTGTCTGTGTGTGTGTGTCTGTGTGTGTGTGTGTGTGTGTGTGTCTATGTGTGTGTGTGTGTGTGTGTGTGTGTGTGTGTGTGTGTGTGTGTGTGAGAGAGAGAGAGAGAGAGAGAGAGAGAGAGAGAGAGAGAGAGGAAGGGAGGGAGGGAGGGAACCAAGAGGGAGCGAATTAAGGGAGAAAGAGAGAAAGAACGCTAAGGGAGCAAAGTCAGAGAGAGAAAACTTAGAGAGAGAGACAGAGATAGAAAACTCAAAGAGAGAGAGAGAGAGAACAGAGAGGAACAGACAGAGGGAGAAGCAGAGAGAGAAGGCCCAGTACAAAGGGAAGAATCACATAGAAGAAGACAGAAGAAGAGAGAGAGAAACCAGCTGAGTGGACTAGAGGTAAACTGGGTAAACATCTCTGCAGAGGAGGAGATTGTTGCATTTTTGAACACATTACCACGGAAACGGCTGTCAGCGTTCTATTCTAGTCAGATCATATTAATAGAGTGCAGAGAGGATGCTTGTGGGAAGCAGGAATTTATTGACTGTGAAAGGTTGCCACGACGATGAGCCCTGAACAGGAGGCAAAGCATAGACCCACGGTACTAATGGCACTTAATAATGCCTGCTAAGACACACGATTGCCTGTCCTCACACACACCCACACACACACACACACACACACACACACACACTATACACGCACAGGCACAGACACAGACTCTTACACTCAAACACACACATAAACACACATGCTCATCTGTTCTCACCCACTCACAGAAAGACACACACACACACACACACACACACACACACACACACACACACACACACACACATACAGTACAGTCTGTTCTCACACACATACATACATACATACATTTGGCTATCGTTACACACACACGCACACACACACCAAGCACGCAATCATCTCTTCTCACACACACACACACAATTGCCTGCCTCAGTGGGAACATTTCAGATGCATGCTGTACTTACCATAGGGAGCTGAACAGGGAGTAGCGTCGGCGATCCTTGTCTTTACCTTATATCATAAACTAATAAAACCACATAATAACGCACTTTGAGGATGCCATGACAGATTCATTCCTATAAGTCCGGGGATGCATGAGTACTGGGATGGAGGATGCCGGAGTACTGGGATGCAGGAGTACTGGGATGGAGGAGTACTGGGATGGAGGATGCCGGAGTACTGGGATGCAGGATGCAGGAGTACTTGGATGCAGGAGTACTGGGATGGAGGATGCAGGAGTACTGGGATGCAGGATGCAGGAGTACTGGGATGGAGGATGCAGGTGTACTGGTATTGAGGAGTACTGGGATGGAGGATGCCGGAGTACTGGGATGCAGGAGTACTGGGATGCAGTATGCAGGTGTACTAGGATGCAGGATGCAGGTGTACTGGGATGCAGGATGCAGGTGTACTGGGATGCAGGTGTACTGGTATTCAGGAGTACTGGGATGCAGGATGCAGGTGTACTGGTATGCAGGAGTACTGGGATGCAGGATGCAGGAGTACTGGGATGCTTCCCTTCCTGTGGCTCATGCTCTGAGCCAAGCGTGCGTAAAACACCCCCCAGTAACTGACAGCTCTGAGAACATCTAATATCATGGCGCCATTTTGCATGTGACAGACTGGGGTGTCACTACATTTTTCCTGTCATGACAACTAATGACATGCCATCTGCCAGACACTGGTTTTAGTGTCCCAAGCTGCTATGATAGTACATCAGCTGCTCTGATAGTTCTGTTCAAGTCTTTTCCTGATAGCTCATCAGCTGCTCTGATAGTTCTGTTCAAGTCTTTTCCTGATAGTTCATCAGCTGCTCTGATTCTGCTCTAGACTCTTCCTGATGGTTCTGCTCTGGTCTGAAAGTTCTGTGCTGGTCTGATAGTTCTGCTCTAGTCTGATGGTTCTGTGCTGGTCTCTTCCTGATGGTTCTGCTCTGCTCTGATAGTTCTGTGCTGGTCTCTTCCTGATAGTTCTGCTCTGGTCTGATAGTTCTGTGCTGGTCTGATAGTTCATCAGCTCAGGGGCGCTGCCAGGATTTTTGGGCCCTATGAAAGATTCTAGGGGAGGGCCTTGTTTGCGCAATTTTTTGAGGTGCCCATTTGAAATAAATCTTCATTATCAATGATAAATATATTGTATAATGGGCTGAAATGGAAGGCACCCAATGCATTCACTTTAATTATGTCAAATTAAGATTCACTAGCATTAATAACTGATTATAAAAACCAACATTCTATAGGTAGGGACTGATATTATTGTTTCGAAATACTAGAGAGATATATTAATGCAAAGAATAGAGAGATGTCGGTAGTTATTTCTTGTATTTCGAATTTGCTCGTTCACACTAACAAAATAGCTAGCTAGCTTGCTAGCTTAGTGTTAACATAGCCCACTACATTACAATATTCCCTTTCATTAACCTCAAGTAAACCTACATTTGAGCAGGTAACAATCGTTAACAATAACAGATACAGCCACATTCTGTAACTACCTGTAGGCTACTTACAATTTCACTCCTTGCACCGTTTACTTTGAGCTAAACTCCATGGCTATAATCCTGGCTGTCTTGAAGAGACGTTAGGCAGAAACAAATACATTGTAACGCTGGTTGCACAGGTTATGCAGACGCAGACCACTTTGATTGACTGACACACGCACACATTGTTCAAATCATACGCTGGACACTTTATTAGTATTTCTACATGGGTTTAGATAATGATCAGGCTATAATAAGACCACATCGGCTATGTAATCGCTGACAACCGGGATGATTTCATAGTGGTTGGTGTAAACATATTAGCGTCCCGACAGGTTTTTGTCGGGACGCGGGACACGCAACTCAAAATCGGGAGGGTCCCGGTAAAACCGGGACGTCTGGTCACCCTAGGTTAAGACCTGACCTCAGCCAGCCCAGCCGCTCTGTACACCTGCTGCCTGCCAGTGCCAGCATCTCGCATTTCGGATGCTGTTCGATTCAACGCATCGCGCGTTGCGGCCGAACCATTTCGCAAGAGCTCAGGGGGAAGGGCAAATGACAATATGTTAAATCACTAACGAAAATGGAAATCGACAGTTGTGAGTTTAATACGTTTATTTCCAATTACCATTTCTTTGTAATGAGACATTTAAAAAAAAATAAAAAAAAAGGCAAGAATATTAATATTGTATTATTAATTGCCATCCGCGGGCCGTGGGCCGTGCTGCGTTGGGCTGGGCCGTTAGAATCAGTACCACCTTTCCCCGCCAGTCAGCGCCCCTGCATCAGCTGCTCTGATAGTTCTGTGCTGGTCTCTTCCTGATAGTTCTGCTCTGGTCTGATAGTTCTGTGCTGGTCTGATAGTTCTGCTCTGGTCTGATAGTTCTGCTCTATCTGATAGTTCATCAGCTGCTCTGATAGTTCTGTGCTGGTCTCTTCCTGATAGTTCTGCTCTGGTCTGATAGTTCTGTGCTGGTCTGATAGTTCTGCTCTGGTCTGATAGTTCTGCTCTATCTGATAGTTCATCAGCTGCTCTGATAGTTCTGTGCTGGTCTCTTCCTGATAGTTCTGCTCTGGTCTGATAGTTCTGCTGTGGCTGTCTGCACTGCCCCCCAGCACTCAGCACACACAGAGGAGGGAACAGTGAGTATGTCTGAGTTGCACCCGGTAATAAGACTTGCAGCTGCACACACACACACACACAGGCGATTTCTGCATTTCAGACAGAGGATGGGGAGGAAGATGGGACCTCAGACATCTCTTTTCACAGCTTGTCTCGTGGAGGTATCGATCCAGGGTTCACACTCGTCCCTAACAGTTAAATTAAGGTACACACTCTTAGAGTAAAATTAGGGTACATACTCGTCCTGTAGAGTTAAATCTGGGTACATACTCGTCCTGTAGAGTTAAATCTGGGTTCCATTTACTGCATGCAGCTCAGTCACACTGGTGGAACTCAACATTCACAACCCCTAGACATTAGATGTATACATGTGGTTGGAAGCTAACCTCGTTTGTGTGTGTGTGTGTGTGTGTGTGTGTGTGTGTGTGTGGTTTGTGTGTGTGTGTGAGAGAGAGAGAGCAAGAGAGAGATTGTGTGTAGGTGAGTGTGACAGAGAAATAGAGAGAGAGAGATTGTGTGTATGTGTGTGAGAGAGAGAGCAATTGTGTGTGTGTGTGTGTGTCTGTGTGTGACAGAGAGATAGAGAGATTGTGTGTGTGTGTGTGTGTGTGCCTACAGTGTCTGTGTCTCTGGGTTGAACCATTAGGATAAATCAGGACAGACGAACATATCATCTTAGGGTCCTTGAGGTTGTATTGACATGTCTGCTGCCAAACGGCGTGTGTGTGTGTGTGTGTGTGTGTGTGTGTGTGTATGTGTGTGGTCGTGACGGTGCATACAGATGAAGGAGATGAACCGCTTTAGGCTGAGAAAGCCTGGCTTGTGGCCGAGATGACCAGCAGTTTAAAACGAAGAAGTCACTTCTGCCCCGCCCATACCCCCTCCATCATACAAACGTATACATCTAACATGTCCTCCTGAGTCATCCTCCTGACCAAAGTGGGGGGGCCATGACCTCTAATTGATCAGATAAGACCAAAGAAGTTAATGACTCTCCCCCCCCCCCCCCTTTTTTTGTTTCGATTTTTTTTTAAGTTACAGAAGGGTATTTGCAAGGTGTCTTAGCCAGCTATCTAATGTTAGCATGCTGCTACCCACAAGGTAGTGCTGCACGATTATGGCAAAAAATATAATTGCGATTATTTTGATCAAAATTGAGTTCACGATTATTTATCACGATTATTCATTTATTTTATGGACAACATCTTTTTATTGCACTTTCACGTTTACATGAACAAGAACACTGCTTCCACTTCAATTGTTGAGCTACATCCTGGCTAATGTACAAATCTTTGCATCAAATTAAAACTTACGGTTCTTATTCACCTGAAGCAAAATATAAATACATTTGGGATTAATACCCTGTCGCGCTATGCAGGGTTAGGGTTGACGTTGGAGATGGACGGTGATTCAGTGAGGTAACGTTAGCTTCAGCCTTAATGCATTCTTGACTGTGGTTTGTGGTGAAATCTCAGGTGGTTGAACAAGTTAGTTGTATTGCTATGCGGCGCAGACACAACTGTAACGCACTCTGTGCGTATGATTTGTTCTCGGTTAACATCTTTTGCCCTAACTCTTAAGGAGAGAAGATGGCTCGCTAAGAATATGTCTGAAGCGGGATATTTGTATGGGTGAATTCGAGCCGTACTTTAAGATAGCATGTACTATATAACATGTGACGTTGGTAAGCTGAAAGAACGGTAGGCTAACGTGCTAGTGTTATACTAGTACTAGTACTTGTAAGCGAAGTTTGGTCCGTCATCTTTGTTTACAATTTGCAGTTGCCGGAGGGAGCTTGCGCACATATTGCTAGGTAATAGGCAGCTTCAAGGCTGCAAACATGCTACCTTGAAAAATGACCGTCACTCTGAGGACTTTAAGCTATTTTATAAACCAGGAAATGACAGAATAACGGTTTTCCAGCAGGTATTATAAACGTCAATATCGCAGACGATCAAGCTCATTTAATTGTGGCAGCCAAAATCGTGATCGCGATTAAAATTAAATTAATCGTGCAGCCCTACCACAAGGTAAACAGCGATTTGTTTGCATCGATTTTTAAGTTACCCAGAAATAGACACTCTGCAATTTAAAAATCCAGTGTCTGAGCTTGGATTGCCTTGTCGGACAGTTACAAAATGTGGGAGACACACACAAGCACACAAGAAGTACTCGGAGGGAGTTTGCAACGACGCCAGGGGACATAGACGGACTGAAATCTCTCCCCTCAGCTTCAAATGCTCTCACACACTCACAGACAGAAGAATATCATAGGGGCCTAACACCACACTGATCTCTCTCTCATGCACATGGCTCTGTTCTCACACACACACACACACACACACACACACACACACACACACACAGGCATTTGTCCTCACACACACACACATATAAAGGCCTTTGTCCTCACACACACACACATACACACACACACACACATATAGGCCTTTGTCCTCACACATACATATAAACAAGCTCACATGTACCTTCACCCTCTCACAGAAGCCTCTTTTTCCCTCTCACTCTCTCTCATACACACATACATGACAGACACACACACACACACACACACACATCATAGCGTGTGTCTATCTACTGTTACATATTATATGCATGCACACACACAGGTCTCCTCAGCATCCTGGTGACTAAGTCTTATTTTCCTTCACACACACACACACACACACACACACACACACACACACACTCACACACTAGGAGTGTTCTGAAGTTTGAAAACTGTGGCAAACTTTATGATACATACACACACACAACTTTGGCCTCCTGCACACAAACACACACATAAACACACACACATGCTTACACACACAGGCTTACAAAGCCACTCCGTTAAGGAACTGTGGGACTCCAGCGACCTGCAGCACTCTGTGACTCATGCACTTAAGTTCCCAATCACAAGTAAGAAAGCGTCTGAGTGTGTGTGTGTGAGCATGTCGCCACCTGACTGAGGTCCTCTGCTCTGCATCAGCCCCTGTAGTCCCTGAAAGGTGTGTGTGTGTGTTTGTGTATGTGTGTGTGAGTGTGTGTGTGTGTGTGTATGTGTGTGTCTGTGTGTGTGTGTGTGTGTGTGTGTGTGTGTGTGTGTGTGTGTGTGTGTGTGTGTGCAGGGCCGGATTAAGACATTTTGAGGCCTGGGGCTAATTACCAGGATGAGGCCCCTATATCGCCCCGACGCACATCGTGACACGCACACAAACCCACGCCAGGTGCACTGTCACATCAGTGTTTTAAAGTCCACAGAACCACTCTATAAATATGATCAGTTTAAAGCCAAGGATAAAATGTAGGCTATGTATGTAGTAGACTACACTGTAGACAATAATAAACCAATCATGCAAATTTATACATATTTCCATTCATTCAAAAGCAAAAACAAGGCTAAATAGCCAGGGAATGAAATAACGAATAAGCATATGCCTATTAGTGAAGCAACAGCTTGGCTCCGCGCCCACGTTTCTATGCGAGAGCACCGACGTGCGGTCAGGGGAGGCAGAGCTTCACCTGTCATCATTAAAGTAAAAAAAACAAATAACGATCAAAGGAAATAAATATTTTCTACTGGTCTGTGATATAAATGTATTTTCTGCATGATTCCAATCATTTCGAGCAGTTTTATAATCAAAATCGCTGAATTTGCGCATGTCCTGTTCAAACAGACAGGACACAGCAAGACGATGAGGCAACGACGAGCTGTGCTTCATCTCAGATTGCGCAATACCTCACAAACTGGACTGAGTGTAGAACCTATTTAGTCCTGCTGATCTGACAAAAAACCTCAGTGAAAACCTCTACACTAATATTTGACCATGACTGCGAAAATGGAAGATTCTATAGCTAAGCTAAAACATTTCACTTAGCTATGTCTAACTGGCTTGCACATAATTTGTCTATAATTTTCCTAATCTGCAGCGATATGCGTGAGGATAAGAACTCATACATCTTCAATTGCTGAAAGAATTTACGTTTTATTAGGCCTATTTAGATGGAACCGGGAAGCCTGGCTTGTTACCTGCATCATCGTATTTGAAAGCGCGTTATTACAAGCGTTTATCCCTTAATGATGTGGTGCGAACCAAAGCAAAGTTTAGAAATGTGAATTAATCTTCTTCAGTCTTACTTTGCACTTGAGGGCTTTTGCGATTAGAAGGTTACAGTCCACGGACCAGTCTTTTGGCCCCACTCTCGTGCTTTCTTTGACCGGACATTTTCGCGCATTATAATTTGTTTCACTCTGAATGTTTCTAATGTTATGCGCGGTGCGGTGCCGTTGACTCACTCGATATCGGGCGACCTGAGGCCCCCCTGGTGGCGAGGCCCGGGGCTGCAGCCCGGTCAGCCCATTCGTTAGACACGGCCCTGTGTGTGTGTGTGTGTGTGTGTGTTTGTGTGTGTGTGTGTGTGTGTTTGTTCTGTCAGCTGTGGAACTGTGATGATGCTGCTGAGAGGGTTATCATGACATACATATAAACACTCTCACATAGGCCTCTGTTCTCTCCTACACACACACATACACACACACACACACACACACACACACACACAAACAGCACTCACTGGAAGCATTGTTTTGTCACATAGACATCATACTGTTATAAGTAGGAACAATGTAAAACACCACTTAGGGTTAGCAAAACTTTGGTCTGTATTTACACAGATAGCGGCGACTCTAACTGTAACCCTGACATTAGTGTTAGTACTGATGTGAGCATTAGAAGTAGTATTTACACCCATAGTGTGTGTTCCTGGCTAGGTGGCTGGGGACTACACTATTTAAACATCTAAGGTCTTTTTATTTCATTAAATATCTAAGGTCTTTTTATTACAGTGCATGAAATGCCCTGTATTGTTATTCCTAGGCATTTTCTTCTTCTTCTTCTTCTTCTTATTACAGTGCATGAAATGCCCTGTATTGTTATTCCTAGGCTTCTTCTTCTTCTTCTTCTTCTTCTTCTTCTTCTTCTTCTTCTTATTCTTGTTACCTTTTTCTGCGATTAATTCAGCCCGAACCGCTTAACGTAGAAACTTCATTCAAACTTTGTCGCGTAGGTCTTGTAAACGACACTTATGCTATGTATTTTTCACTTTTCTAAACTTTATACTTTTTAAGATATTAAATAAAAACGAATCGAAATTTTCCCATTGACTTACATTGGGCCATTATGACGTCATAATAGGGTCTTTAAACTGGCTTGCACCTGTGCTTTACTGACAGCTGCGCCAAATCAAAGGAACCTCTTTGTCCCTCTCAATTTAACTGTAACTGTAAAAAAAAGCAACTTGTATTTGTTGGCCTAAAACAGTACTTTATGTTGGTAAAACTTGAAAATATAAACTAGAAAATGCATTTCCTGAAGGAAATACCAGTGCATGAAATGCAAAAGTTAGGAAAGGAAGAAGAAAAGAAAGAAGAGTGAAAGAAGGAAAGAAGAAAGGAAAGAGGAGTGGAAGAAGGAAAGAAGAAAGGATAGAAGAGTGAAGAAAGGAGAGAAGAGAGGATGAAGGAAAGAAGAGTGAAAGAAGGAAAGAAGAAAAGAAAGAAGAGTGAAGAAAGGAAAGAAGAGTGGAAGAAGGAAATAATAGTTGAAGAAGGAAACAAGAAAAGGAAAGAAGAGTGAAAGAAGGAAAGAAGAAAGGAGAGTGAAGAAAGGAAAGAAAAGTGAAAGAAGGAAAGAAGAGTGGAAGAAGGAAAGATGAGTGGAAGAAGGAAAGAAGAGAGTGAAAATATTGAAAAAAGGAGATAAAAATGGAGTGAAGAAGAGAGATTGAGTGTGAGAGAAAGTAGACTGAGAGGGATAGAGAGAAAGATGGAGAGATGGAGAGAAAAAAAGTAGAGAATGGAAGGTGTCTTAATGTTCCTAGTTACAGTTAAATTGAGAGGGACAGAGAAGAGATTCCTTTGATTTGGTGCAGCTGTCAGTGAAGCACAGGTGCAAGCCAGTTTAAAGACCCTATTATGATGTCATAATGGCCCAATGTAAGTCAATGGGAAAATTCCGATTTGTTTTTATTTAACATCTTAAAAAGTATAAAGTTTAGAAAAGTGAAAAATACATAGCATAAGTGTCCTTTACAAGACCTAAGCGACAAAGTTTGAATGAAGTTTCTACGTTAAGCGGTTCGGGCTGAATTAATCGCAGAAAAAGGTAACAAGAATAAGAAGAAGAAGAAGAAGAAGAAGAAGAAGAAGCCTAGGAATAACAATACAGGGCATTTCATGCACTGTAATTAGTGACATTTTAGGCAATAATGTAAGTTAGCACAACAAAGCAAGAAAGTTGTATGATCCAAAACGATTTGGTGAGTTGTTAATACTTAAGTCCTTAAGTTGGGGTTCAATACGAGGGACAACAGTTCTGCTAACTCTTATTTCTGTGTTGTGAATTGCGGGGAAAAGCCCTCTTTGTTGTGAAATGCGGGAAAAGCCAACTGTCCGTTGGCACTTTATAATTGAAGTCTCATTCTGGCTGTGCTGCTGCCTCTTGCTGGAGTCCAAACAGGTACGTTTTAAATCAACCTTTAATTAAATTAAAATGATGCGCGAATTTTATTCTGAGTTGTGTTGTGCAGTAGGCCTATGTTGTAGGCCTACGTCGTTTAATGGAGAAAGCGACCTAGACATTTACACAAAGCTTTTTAGTCATTAGAGAAAGCTAGCATCAGTCAGGCAACCTATTCAATCAGGACAGGCATGTTATCTTCTGACTGTTGGTATTGTGTTAAAGTAACACAATGCAACAATTATACTTCAGGACTATGGTTAGGATAATCAGTTTAACCTAAAAATAACAGCTTGAAAAAAATTGGGGCGCTACAATGACTTTTAATACGGAGAATTGCATCCGCGCCATTGCTATGCAGGGTCTATAGGCACATAACTTCGTTCTGTAGTTTTGCCGCCCAACCTTCCACTGTCTGCTGAACTAGTAAGCTTATTTGCCATCTTGCTTAGTCTTGTGTTGCACTTGCTTGACTGTGTAAGGACAGTTGTTGAGTAACTAGTTTGTAATAATGTCAAAGTCAGCACATTTCAAGAGATTGTCAGTTTTAGCTGATAGCATATAGCTAGCGTATAGCTATTGATCCGTTGTGCTGCTTTAATTCGTGTTTGCCAGCTTGTTACAGATACAAAAAAGACATTAGGGTATTAATGCTAACTCAAAATTGTGGTTGCAACATTAGCTGACATTTTATGCCATCTTTCAGAAGTGTAGTGTTACTACACAGTGGTAGTCATGCTCCGTCTCTGCTCCAGGTAGCAGGTGAGCAGGCTGGTTTAGTAGGGACAGAGAGAGCGCGGGGCCAGCGACAGGTTGCTGCTCGGTTCTGCAGTCAGTATGCTGCCTGCCCCACCAGTGGCGGCTGCTGATCTTTCAAAGAGGGGGAGCTCATTTTTTGCGTACATCATACAAATATTAGCATTGTCTGCCATCGTGTGTAGTTTGTTACCTGGCTAGTTCACACTTACGACCAGTGGCGATTTCTTTAAAGCTTGGCTTCCCCTAATAGGTGGTGGGCCGAGGTGCGATTTCGTGCATTTTAACGTTCCCTGGATATGCAGAAGCCATGTTTTTGTAAATATGTTCTACGTTTGTATTCACGTTTAGACAAAAATTGTTGCCACTTGCAGTTATTGCTTATTAAGTTGTTATCGATAACTTTATTCCCGAGGCAAATGGAGAGGGCAGCTACACTTTGGGTCCGATAATCGTGACGTTTTGACGTTGTTATCCAATCGCGTTCTTGGAATTGCTCCAGTGAAGTTAATGAGCAGTCCAACAACACTGTTTACATCTTTGTCCATGTAGTGTGAATTGTGGAATATATAGGTCATTTTTAGACGTTTTTGATTCAGTTTTCAAATCGAGGTGATATAGCGGCTTTTCCTTGTTAAACAAAGGGTATTTTAATCTTAAAAACAAAAAGACATTGCTCTGTGGGGAGCCTTTTCATAATGTTGTCAGACACTGATAATGATATGAGCCTGTCAGTGACACAAAAAGCACCTCCAGTGGATATACCTTCACAGTGAGCAATCGTAATCGTAGCAATCATTTTGGATATTGAAAAGGACAGCTGCCTGCATGTTTACTCTACTTCTTATATGTCAATTACATCTTGTAATGTTTCATGCAACTCTTGTTTCAGACATCTGACATCTCTGCACATAGACAAACTGCAGCTTTAAAGGGCCTTCCCTTGTATCTCCGTGAGAGTCAGGAGAAGCTCTTCAGGAACTGTCTTGTGAGTGGCTATGAATAGAAATTGTAAATATGTTATTATACTGTATTTATAGTGCTGTATTTAACGTTGTCTTCAACCATAACCTCTCTGTCCTCCTGGTTCCCTAACCATGTCCAGAGTGTCTTCTGTAGTTTCACTGTCCTGCCCTTGACTTGATGTAGCCTAATTGATGTCATATGATGTGTGTATGAGGGTTACATTTTTGATTGTGGTGTATGGGATGGAAATAGTTAATATCTCAAACTCATAATTAATTCTATTTGGAAAAAAAATGTTTATACAATATTTTGAGTTATTTTAGATTAAGAGCTTATTCTGATTCACAGTATTTTAATTACTAATGTCTTGCAATTCATGTATTGGTGTTTTCTGTCTGTCAACACAAGGACACTGACCCAGAAGAGGGACAGACGAAAGGCCTCATTGTGGGTATCCTCACTGTGTTGGAGGATGATAGCAGAGCAGTCTCTAAAAGTGTCAGGAATGTTGCTCTTGTGTTGGAAGAAGAGATTGTCCTCCAAGATCTCCCTTACCTGCCAACTGCATTTGCCTACCTTGTTGGACTGATCTATACATTAAACCTTAGTTACCCAAAGGATTTGAAATACACCTTTGAAACTGTCCAAAAGGTCATAATGGAACTGGGGTCGGACCTCTATGCAACGGTCAGATCCCTAAAAAACAAACTTCTTCAGTGAAGTAAAGTGTTGGATCTGGAATTGTTCCCTTCTGTCCATCCAACACCATGTTAATTAATCAACTGTTGTGTATCTCGATCTCCCACTTTACATTTATTTTGCATCTTATTTTATTTAGTTTTTTCTGAAACATTTTTTTTTGGGTTGGTTTTTCTGAAACATGTTACATGGTCTCGATAGTTTGAATTTACTTGCCCCTTTTGGAAGGGATTTGATACAGTATAAATAAAACAAATGTTTTGAATGTATATGTTGCGTCTGTAATTATCTATACATTTGATTAGAAGTTCCTGGTTATAAATTATAAAGTTGAGTTACATTATAAACTATTGCAGTGTGCGATTTTAAATTCCTCTTAAATTATTCTGCTAAACCCATTTAAAGTGAATTCTGTATAAGAACTCATTACAATGTAAAATTATAAATTACTACAATTTACAGGACAGTTAGCTGAAGTGAGGATTTAAAGTTATTACAACGTTAAATAATAAGTTAGTACAATTTAGGGGAGAGTTAGCAGAAGTAAGGATTAAAAGTTATTACAATGTTAAATAATAAGTAAGTACAACTTAGGGGAGAGTTAGCACAAGTAAGGATTAAATGTTATTACAATGTTAAATAATAAGTAAGTACAACTTAGGGGAGAGTTGGCACAAGTAAGGATTAAATGTTATTACAATGTAAAATTATGAGTTAGTAGAACTTACTCTTGAGTTGACCAAAATCAGAATTCAGAGTTGAGCAAACTCAAAAGCAAAACTTAAAATTGAGTTTAATTGCCCAACTTAAAATTTTACTGAAGTTTGTTGCCTTAAAATTTTACTGAAGTTTGTTGTTCACCCAACTTTTTTTTTTTTTTTTTTTTTTTTTTTTACAGTGTAGGAACATTAAGACACCTTCCATTCTCTACTTTTTTTCTCTCCATCTCTCCATCTTTCTCTCTATCCCTCTCAGTCTATTTTCTCTCACACTCAATCTCTCTTCTTCACGCCATTTTTATCTCCTTTTTTC